>NC_029778.3:73160344-73231402 GCF_000817695.3 Arachis duranensis | reverse complement strand
TTAATTTAATTATTCTTCATAAATTAGTTTCTAAAAATAAGAAATTTCAATTAATAAAATAAATTATAATTTATTTATATTTAGATTTTTTGAAAATACGGATCGTTATACACGCAACAATGAACAGTATTGTATTCGATTAAATTTTGGTGAATGCTACAGTGCCTACAAATATTTGTCTAACTTCCTAAAAGGGTTAAAAATCAATATTTAATTTTAAAAGTATAAAAATAAAAAATTATTAAATATTCAAAACTTATCATATCAAGTTAATTAGGCAAAAATTAGACACCATACTATAAGCATAATAGAATTCACCTTGAATTTTCTGCTTCGCCTTTGAGACATTTCACTTTTCGTGACAATAGTTATCTGCCACAATGTATTACCCTGATAGATTCATCATCAGCTCATAAAGAGAATGGGTTTCTTCCTTTATGATCCATCTTTAAACTTGGAGGAAGAACTAAAGAGAAAGTGTGTTTGATTTTTCGTCTTTAGGAAGTTCTAACCCATGGGTTAAAGAATGCTCCTCTTCTGTTGTAGCTTTTATTCAAACATGGTACAATGTAAATTTTGTAAGTGATCCTTGTTAACTATATATAGGTACTGCCCACTCTGGTTATATTTTGGTGTGATTAAGACCATGTTTTATAGAGTAAATCTGAATAATGGTTCCTGAAATTCATAAAATTATTTAATTTAGTCTTAGAGATTCTGATTTCACTATAATAATTTTTTAAATTGTATTCTGATTATTATTGTAACCTTTAGACATTTTCTTAGTGATGACTCAACTATGTCATGCTGACATAACTATCGTGTGTCTCGCTGGAATGTACCAAAAGTCCAAAACGATGTCGTTTTGGTTTGGTACCTATTGTAGAGCAAAACGACGTCATGTGTTAAACTTATGCTCAAAAACGGTTTGTGTACAAACACAAACACTCGTCCATCTTCGTCACTTTTACTCTTTTTCTTCTACTTTTCTTCATGAATGACGCCACTCTAGAGTTGAGTTTTTGGAGTTCTTTACTTTGCGACCACCTCATTTACATCGCCGGACTGTGCTAGATCATCTCACCCTCCCGTGGACACTAGCGATTTCGCCATTATCGTCCATAATGAACTTATGTATTTTTTTTCTGAAAAAAAATTGTGCAATGAAGTGATAATTCTTCGTTATAATTGCAATGTGAATGCCGCTCGATATTCCATTTTGTCATTGCTGTAGTTGCTAAAGTTTTTTATTTTTCTGGTATGTTGGGATTCAGCCTCTGTTTTTTTTATAAATAGAACAGGGGTGGGTTAATAGAGTGACATATGGTTGATAAAGATGGTGTCTAGAATTTGAGATGTTGTTATATCGTTGTGTATATGGTAGATTAAAATAGTGTTCATTGTTACTGAATTTTGAAGTAATGTGTGTGGTATTTTTTTCATATGGAGGAACTATTGGACATTATGTATCATTATGAGAGCAATTTTTTAAAAAAATGAAGAGGTTAGGGTTCTTGTCTAGTAGCCACTAGATGGTGAGCAGACAGAAGAAGAAGAAGAAGAATGAGAAGAAAGGAGGAAGAACTAGAAGTTAATGTTCATTGGGAGGGGGCAAAGAGGGTTAGGGTTAAAAAGAAGGGAGAGATCAAATCGGATACAAATTGCACTTTGGTCCGTTAAGTTAGCCGTGCATGTTCCACCGTGAATAGCCACATCAGCACAGTGACATAGTTGAGTCATCATCAAAAAGATTTCTAAAGACCATTATGATGTCCCGAGCTCATTTTTTGAGACACTTCAATGATAAAATTCATATATGATAATCTAATTTTAGATTGTCTATACAATTTCTATTAGGGTCACATTATGGTATAGATTTAAATTTATAGATATTTGCTTTCCTTCCAATACGTGTATTTTGTTTTTATGTTGGGAAAGTAGCTTGACAAACTTTGGTAGCTTAGAAAGTTGGCGGCTTGGTTAGGCTAATTTTTTTTATTATGGAAGTAAAAGTGGTGATATATTTTAACATGGTAATTTTTAGTGTTTTTTAAAACTGTGGAAGTACACAAATTCCTGGCACCGATTTCTGTACTTAAAATTTTTTAATTTTTTTTAACACAAATCCCTGGCACCGATTTGTGTATCAATCACAAATCCCTGGCACCGATTTGTATACCTACACAAATCCCTGGCACCGATTTGTGTACCTTTCACAAATCCCTGGCACCGATTTGTGTACCTCTCACAAATCCCTGGCACCGATTTCTGCTTCTCTAGTTAAACGATCCCACATTTAAGTATAACACTCCAATAATCCACATTTAAGAAAAACACCACTACCACTCCAATATTAAAAATAAAAAATTCAAAAAACTTTTCATGTTGGATTCTTCTTTGTATATACATTGGTTCTTGACTCCTTGAAACTTTTTTTTCCTTATCGAGTCCTGCAATAAAAATAGAGAAAGAGTTTTAATACCAATGACAATATTAATTAGCTAAGGCAAAACAAAATATTAATTAGCTAAAATATAGATTTAATTTTAATTAATATAATTATTTTTAAAAAAAATTATGGCATATATGCTTTTTAATTGATAGAAAAAATCGATAACTAATTTCATATATTATAATCAAAGAGAGCTCTTTCTTATATAATTCAAAAAGATTAAAGTACTAAATTGGTCATTTACGTTTGGGTGTAATTCTGTTTTGGTCTTTAAGACTTAAAGTGTCCTACTTAAATCCAAAAAAATTTTATTTAGTTTCAATATAATCCTACTGTGAGGTCAAAATTAAATAATGAACGGAATATACTACATAATAGCAGTATAAGAATAAGATTGATAATATGGAGAACAAGTACAAGCTCCTGAGTCACAAAATTAACCCTGAATGGATCAATACATTTATTTATCATTCTTCTTACAATTTAAATAAAATATTTTCTATAAAACTACAGAGAATGATAAATAAATGTATTAATGCATCTATGATTGATTTTATGCCTTTAGAACTTGTACTTCTTCTCCAGATTATTGATCTTCTTCTTGTACTGCTGTTATGTATGATATTCTTTTAATTATTTAATTTTAATCTCACGGTGAGACTACATTGAAAGTAAATAATTTTTTATTTAAATAAGACACTGTCAACTTTAAGGACCAAAATAGGATTACGTCCAAACGTAAGAGACCAATTTAATAATTTACTCACTACAAAATCTCGAGCAGCATGTTTAACTAAGTGAACAATTTTCTCCTTACACCATGGATCATCTTGGTGGAAGATGTCATTGTTTCTATCCTTCTAAATCCACCAAAAGGCTGCTGCAAAGAGAAACTCATTTTTGTTGAGGTTAGAACGAATTCAAGACACAAAATCCAAATTAGAGTTCTCAATGGTCATTTTCAAATTTAACCTAATCTAAATCTGACGAATTTTTTAACAAATTCTAAAATAATGGTTAATATTCTTTAAAGCAAGATAATATTTCTGACAAAAATCAGAAGTAGAGTATAATTATAGTAGAATGTTAAATTTGATTTTAGAAGCATGACTAAGAAGTTAATATATGAAATTCATGTAAAAGAAAGGAGTATGTCTATGGTGTAACTTGATCAAGATAAAAAGAATAAAATATTAGCTAAGATTGAGGGTTAAAAATTACTAACATTATCAATAATCATAATATGATAATTATCAAAAATAAATGTAATTTGTCCACTTCTATAAATTAAAAATAGTCAGTTGGTCTAACTAATCCTAATTCAAATGTCATGACCTACTTACTAATTGAATTTTAATTTAGTAAAAGGTTATTAGTGTCAGAAGAAAGAAAATTAATTAATATCTCTTGATTATCAACGAATATACATATTAATGATTGAAGATCACTCATATTCCTAATCCAGGTCAATAATAAAAATCTAACTTATAATAATTAAGTCAAGTATTTTATTAAATAGTTAGAGTGCATAAATATAAAACTTTATAAAGGATAAGAAATAGTAAAAATTATGAGATCAAATTTAACATAAACGATGTATTTATATTTTCAATTAGTCAAAGATTTATTTATATTCGAATTACAAAATTAGAGATATATTTGTCTTTTCTATTTAAATAACTCAAATAACTATAAGATTATTTATGGTATTTGTGTAGTTTATAAAAAATAAAATTTACAATAAAGAATAATTTTATGTTATTGGTATAATTTGGCTTTATTTCAGAATTTCTAATTTGGATTTTATTTTTAAATAATAGAATCAACACTTTAGAATTAATCATTATTAAAGGCGATAAATATTTTATGATTGAAAATTATAGCTAATATAGTGTATTGTGAATGATATTTTTTATAATTGGTAAAAATTTCAAACTAATGAAGAAAAGGTTAAATAAAATTGGATAGTTAATCTTTTTATTTAAAATCTTTTATTAATTACATATATTAGGTATAAAAATGAAAAAAATGTTTGAAATAAATTCAATTAAAAAATAATACTGAATAAGTACAAAATAGCTAAGAGGAGATGAATTGATAATTAAAGATGAATAATATTAGCTAATTTTTGTAATATTAAAACGAAAAATGAAATAAATTAAATATGACCTAATTAAATAGGAGAAAAAATTGAAGGAATTGAAATAAACCAAATATGACGCAAGTTTTTAACTTTCTCATATGACTAAAACATATTATAAAGGAGTTGAATTGTATTTTTTGGTCTAATTAAGAATCAAAGACAATGTATATTTTAAATACATAACAATTTTTTAATTTTTGTTTTCAAATTTATTCACTCATGTAAGTATTTTAGTTAATTACGAATTGAAAAAAAAAAAACTTCAAGTCAATTTCACCACAGTCAAACCCAAGATCCATTTACATATAAACATTACATAATTAGACTTTTCTTATAAATTTCTCTTTGTTTATGTTTTTAGTCATTTTAATACATGTACCAGTATATAAATTAAATACTATTAGAATTTAAAAGCTTTTAACAGATTAATAAAAAAATAGTTAAATAAGTATGTAAATAATTAAAAATATGCCAATTTTTAAATGTATCTAATAATTGAATAAATAAAATGTTATTATTATTAACAATTTTAAGCATTATGTATATACGACACAATGTAAATATATGAATAAATAAATTTGCAAGTAATTAAAAGGGATACAAAATCATGGATAGAGAAATAGTAATAAATTGAATTAGAATATAAACAATGTTATATAGCTATTAGTAAAGTATTTATATTTTTTAAAATTTGCATATATAAATTAATAAAATTTATTTATTAAAGGTAATTTAATATTTGTACTGATTAAATAATAATCAAAACTATTAAAAATTGTTAACCTAAGAAATTTCTCTTAAAATATTAATTTACAAAATAAAATAAAGAAAGTCACACATAACTCTTTTTTATTTTTGAGTTATACAAGAAAAAAACCTCTCTTTGATATATAATATATGAAATTAGGCACTAAATTTCTCCATTAATTAAAAAACGCATATGTTTTAATTTTTTAAAAAATAATTATATCAATTAAAATTAAATTCATATTTTAGTTAATTAATATTTTTTTTTGTCCTAGCTAATTAATATTGTTATTGATATTAAAATTTTTTCTTTATTTTTTTTTGCAGGACCTGGTAAGAGAAAAAAAAAACAATTTAAGAAATCAAGGACTTACCAAGCTGCTTCTTCACTATAAAAATAAAATTGTACACGTGTTGCAAGAAGAGAGATGTAATGAGAATATCTGTAAACTTAAATATGTATGGTATAATTCACCTTTATATTATCTTATTTAGCTAAATTAATTTCTTTCTGATAATCTAAATTTAACATGTAACTTTTGACATTAAAAAATAATAAAATTTACATTTATAATCTAATAATCTTCAATGGCTTTCAAAAAGAATAAGCACGGAGAAACATAAAAGCAATATTTTTACTAATATTTTGTTAATCATTTTTCAACAAAGTTAAACATAACCAATTCCAGTGAAATACTACTGCTAAATTCTAATAGTTGCCAAATAGTAAAATGGTCTTAATCACACCATTTAAATGAGATATGGTGGACCCAAAAAACCCATTAGACATAGCACTAATAACATGTGTGCTTTAATGGAGTACCTTACCATAAAAACTAAACCAAAATGTAATTACAAACTTATCTAACACCTCGAAGAGATGAGAATTCAACAAAAGCAAAACTAAAAGGTTTCTTGAAAGAGAACAGCTTCTCTTTAAATTCTTCAATGACATTAAAATTGCCTAACCAGGAAGGAACAGAGAAACTCATCCTCTTCAGGACCAAACCATTTTCCATCACAAATTTAGCTAACCACAACTCATGCTCAAGTCCATGTACTTCTCCGAATTTCACAACCTCCAAGGTATTTTGCAAACACTCAGGCACATCAGCAGAGCTAAAAAGCTCTTTGTCAAATTTAGATTTTAGTCCCTGATGATGATCAATCATTAAACAAAGTCCAGATGAGAATCAAAGTAAAATTGATAAACCAAACATTTTCTCAAATTGATAAAATCTATTATTTAGGGGCTGCATAATCACTGTGATACTTATATGAGTATAGAATAGTGTCTCTAATTTTAATTAAAATAATTATCAACCTTTAAAATTAAAGTCTTGAGAATTGGTGACTTGAGAAGTATGCCCAACAAAATTTCACCAGCAACTAAGCCAAGTTCCAGATGCTTCAACATTCCAAATGAAGGAAATATTGGCCCTGTTGATGGTGGCAAAACCTGCATGACAAATAAAGAATCTCAATTTGTATGAAACTTATGATATAAAAATAAGATGGAATAATAAATCTCTGTCTAGAACAAACAAATGTATAAAAGCATATATTTCTCCTGATGCTAGCAAGCTGAGTTAATACTTATGCATGTTACTATTTTATAAATAATAACATAATTGATTTCTAATTAATTAGTAAAGTGTTACTATCTAGTATCTAATACAATTGGTATAGGAAACTACAATTTGATATCAGGAAGTTCTCAATTGAAGCATATTTTATTGCTTGTTTGGTTTTATGGTATCAATCATAAACTCCCATTTAGAGTAGGTGACATGATTCTTAAACTAATTTTGTTTTGATTAATTTCAATCAAACATTTGCATCTAAACCCCTGCTTGAGAAGTGTAAAGAGGCCATAAAATGTAGCTCTATTTTGGAAAACTAGTTTCATGGTAAGTTTCAAATGCATGATACTTATTAACCAAAATCAATTGCAAGTTTCTTAACATAAAATCTAATACAAAACAAGCTTTTGCTCCAGCTCATGTTCACAAAATCAATTGCAAACAAAATAATATTTTACAAAAGAAACTACAAAGATATACTATATAACATGCTAATATGGCTTTCATGTCAAGTTGTCAACACTAAGTTAAAAGAGGCTTTTGAGAAGAAGCCTACCTCAGAACCCTCAAATTTGATATACTTTACTTGATTTAATTGTTTGAGAAGTAGAAAAGCATGAAGTCCTGTTTGTGTGTCCTTCTCACATTTCCACAGAGTGATATCAGCAAAAGCATTATGAGCAGACAGTGGATCTACCAGTGTAATACACTGTGATATAAAACCATAAGCACAGTATCTGAATCTTTTCAAATGTGAAGCAGAAACATAGATCGGACAGCTACTTGGCTTATAAGATGCAGATTCAGCTTCTTGTTTCATGAAAAAGCTTTCAAGTAGAGGCATTTTGAAAGTAACACGAATTGCATGTAACCAAGTGCAACTCACTACCTCAAAATTTTGAAGAACTGGGAAATCAAAAGTCAAATCCTTTGAATATTTGTAGTCAAGGGTGAATCTAATCCCAACTAACTTCAATGATTTTAGGCATCCCAAGGAAACATAATTGGTTGGAACTTTTATGGCAGCAAAACTGTGAAAAGGGGAGCTCCATTTGAGAATTGATGCTAAGTTTTTTCAATCTCCTATTTAAAGCATTAGAGATCCAACTGTTAAGAAGAGACACATCATATTTGTTATTATTGTGACCAATTGAAAGATTGAAGGAATCCAAGGTTGGTGATTTGGTAAGAAGAAGTGCCCTATACACAAAGTTCATAAAATGTAGTTTCCCTCCAACCTTTTTCTTGGGAGAAAAGTAAACACTGTCATCTAAATTCAAATTAGTGATGAGTATCCAAAGGTGATTCCATTTCTTTGACAGCACGCTTGTTCGGACAGCATCTTTGGTGGGAAGAAGAGACAGTATCCGACTTATGAGGACCTCAGGTAGGTTGCTGATCATGTCTTCATCTTCATTCAGCTTCTGCCTCTTCAGAAATGGCTTATGCTCACGAGTGGTAGATGATCCAAACATTTTGTCTGCAATAACTTCCTACAAGTAAATTACAATTTACAAGTTGGTTATTGCACTATCAATCACTACACCTAACAAACGCTTTACAAGATTCATCCTTTTTTTTATAAAAAAAAAAGAAGCAAACTTTCATTTGATCATGATAAATAACTTTTCTATTCATTTCAACTTTCAAATTCTAGGGTAAGAGAATAATCTCAACTCTTTTATCAACTCCTTTGCAGACACATATCCAATTACAAAAGAAAAAAAAAGGAAACTGAGCAGAAAAATAGACATAACTTTGAAAAACTAACTTTGCCCTAATCTTATTTTTTAAAGAACTACCTCTGCCCTAATCTCTCGTCAGGTGTCTACGTTTGAAATAAGTAATAACTAATAAAAGCAAAAAGATTAGAAGAAAAAACTATATAATGTGATGAAAGGGACAGAACCTGAAACAAAAGTCTCTAAAAAGCAGATTACGACAGAAAGACAATCTTGCAATGACTAAAAAACAAGAAAGAATAAAGAGCTCACCTTTGAGTAACAAGATATAAAATCAGGGAAAGTTCTTTCTTTTCTTCTAGTATCTAGTATTCACAAGAAGTCATAATGTTGAGAAAATCAAAGTTATGAGAGCGATCTCTTGAGGTGTAATAGTTAAGCAGTATCGGTGTTTGTGATTGAGGGTCTAAATAGGATAATCCATGATCCATTATGGGCTATGGTGGCACTAAAGCACTCTCGCGCCATTTTTTCAATTCCCTTCCCGCCACCCATTCCCTCTTTCTCTTGGTCGTTCCAACTGCCCATTACTACTTTTATTTTTATTTTTTTATTGTTTTCAGGGTGTATTTTGGAGATTTTTTGTTTAGGTTTGTTTTTTCTTTTTGTTTAAAAGAGTTGTACCCAAATGGTAAACTATTAAAATGTATTACTGTTAGGTTTAGATAAACTTTTTGTCACTGTTAACAAATTATGATAGGTGCATTTTAGAAGTTAGAGAAATATTATAGACCAATTTAGTTGACAAAAAAATTGTACATATATCATTACTTTTGATTTTTATAAGATATTTTTAGGTCTTTAATTTATAAAATTCAAAAGTTAAAATTGTATCTTTATGATTTTATATCTGTAGTTGTTCATGTTATATCCAACACTAATCCATGTCACAAGTTAAAAATTTTTTGTGCTTTTTTCTGTTTAGATGATATTTAGATGTCATTATATTTGTTCTTAAATTGTTGATTTGTAAGTCGCTCACTTTTTTTACTGGAACCTTTGTGAGTTTGAAGTATTAAAAAAAAAAAAACAAAGTCAGAAGTTAGTTAATCACTATTTAATAACGTGGTAATAAAAAAAAAAACCAATTTCCTTTTTGAAAACATTAATCGAATTTGATAAGGCCAAGGGGATGAAAAGTAAGGGGAAAAAAGGTTACAAGAACTAAAATTAGAAAGAAAGAAAAAATCATGTATGTAGAGACCTACACTACAAGAAAAAAGGCCTATGGCCACGCTTTTTTTGCCACACTTTAAAAATATGGCCAAAAGTAGTCAATGGTCACGCTTTTGTGAGAGTGACAATTGAATAGAGATTTGGCCACCTTTTTTTTGCCATGCTTCAAAAACGTGGCGAAAAGAGTCAACGGCCACGCTTTTGGAAGGGTGGCAATTGATTAGAGAAACGACCACGTTTTTTTTCTGCCACGTTTCAAAAGCGTGGCCATAGAGAGAAACAGGGACGTTTTAAAAGCGTGGCGACAAGGTTTCATTACGGCCACGCTTACAAAACGCGTCCATATCCTGGTACTCTTTTGGCACGCTTTAAAAGCGTGGCCAAAAGCTTTTTTTAAAAAAAACCCTAAGACCCGGTCCCCAACCCAATTGACGCTCTTTCAACCCGGTCCCCAACCCTAATCGAGCTCACATTCCTTGGTCACTCTTTCACCCTTGCTACACTAATCGAGCTCACATCCCCGTCGTCAGCAGCACCACCCTCGCTGCACCGTTAGCCTCCGCTCCCTCTCCGCCTCGTCTCCTCATCGCCGTTACCAGCATCCTTACCGTCAGCGTCAGCGTGAGCGCCACCTCTTTTAACCGATTCCTTCCAAAAGCGAATACGACAAGGGACAATGTGGGAAGATATCGGAGCTCAGAGGCGGCAACTGTTTTTCGCGTCTCTTGCTTGATGTTAATGTCGGTCTTGCCCTTGTTGAAGGAATCGTTGCTTTCGTTGCGTTGTTTCAGGTTCTTCTCCTCTTTCTTTCATGTTTCAATTCGTGCTGGCAGTGCATTTGGAAATTTTAGTGGTTTTTTTTAGTGTTGTGCACAATTTGGGGGAGGTTTTGGTGGGGAACGGAAATTGAAAAATAACGATGAAAAGAAGATAGGTGATTGGCGTAATTTGAAAATTTGGAGAATTTGTGAGAAGATATTCATATTTCGAAACTTGCATTTTGAATTTTGATATTTTAGCTGTTATATTGTTTTACAATCCCTAAACTGTAGCCTACTTTTTTTTTCTTGCCCAAAGAAAATTTTTTCTATATATGAATTCGGTAGCTTCATTAGCTAATAAATAGATTAGCTAAGGTTCTTGAAACCTAATAAAAATTGTATTGAAAGATATCAAAACCGGGTTAGTGTGATCTTAGCTTGTTGTTTGAAGATATATATGAATCTGTAAAGGTATGTCTTCTGATTTGCATTTTAATCTTTACAACGATGGTTGCCCGATATATATTATTATTATTATTATTATAATATTTTTAATGTTATTCAATAAAATATATACATTACTAGCGAGCTATAACTAAAATAATATAGTATTTTTATTCTCATCTAAAAGTATCATATTTGAGTCTTATTCCTAACTTTAGAATAAAAAAATTGTATATACATTATTTTAGATTAATTGATTTTTTGTGTGTGTTTGAACCGTATATAATTTAGGAAAAGCAATCATATTTAAAAGACCAATATTAAGGATTCCTTACGTATCAAAAGGATAAAGTATATTTTTTGTCTTTGATATTTGTAATTTTCTTCAAAGATAGTCCTAACATTTAACTGTATTCAATTTTATTTCTAACGTTTTCACTTTACATCAAAATTACCTCTCAATCTTAACATCATATAAAATGTTAAAGATACAATTAAAAATATTCAGAGATAGTTTTCGTAGCGACCCTCAATTTTATGTCAATAATATTATAACTATTTGATTTACCTATTTTCGATTTTACCTATCCGTTTTACGAATATCCATGCGAGTGTGACACAATTTTCTGTTCATCATTTTTGTTTAGCTTGTCCTTCAAGGCTCCTAGATATGATTTCATCCAACTATATTTATGTACATTTCCTTTTCTTTTAGAGGTCGTAATACCTTGCCACCTGTACTTTACGACTTAAGCGTAAGGCTCTGTGTGGTAGGGTGTTACAACATGGTATTAGAGCAGTTCGTTCCTGTATAGCCTGAGGGATGGACTGATTATGCTTCTGGGCATACTCTGGGTGTGTGTATGTGCTATTAGGATATCTGATTGATATATGTGGCATAAATGTTCATGAGCATGTATTTGGAACTTGAAGCATTAGACTTGCGATATTGAGACTGATCAACTTGATATCACTTGTTTGGTGTGAACAAGGACCAAATGTCGTCTCGTGGATCCGAACGAGGTATTCGGAGAGGAAATTCTGTGGTTGAACCAATGCAAGGACGTCGAGGTGGAAACTCTAGTGCTAGTACAAGTAACGTAAGTCGATACTATAGGTCAATGACCCTTACTGAATTCCTCAAGAGTGGTCCACCTCGGTTTAACAGAAACGCCAACGCCCTGGAGGCTGATCAGTGGTTTCGAGAAGTGGAGAAGTTTTTGTACACTCAGCACGTTCCTGAAGTAGTCAGTGGAGATAGTGACTCATATGTTAGAAGGAGATGCTCAGAATTGGTGGCAAGAGTTATGTCATACCTTGCAGGTGGAGTTAACGGATGTCCCTTGGAATAGATTCAAGACAGAATTTTACGGAAGATATTTCTTGCATGCGTTTCACACTGCAAAGGAATTGGAGTTAATGCAGCTGAAGTAAAAGGATATGTCTGTTGCTGACTATACCTGTGAATTCGACAACCTGTGCCGTTTCTCAAAAACTTGTCAAGGAAATCCAGCCGATTATGCGGAATGGAAATGTGCTCAGTATGAGAAAGGACTAAAGAGAGATATCTTTAATTACGTGTATCCACAAAAGCTAACAAATTTCACTGAGTTGGTTAAGAAGAGCCAGCTCGCAGAAGATTGCTCCATGAAGTGGACACTGCTACAGGAAGTCTTTGGTGAGACTACTCCAGAGGAGCCACACAGGGCCGGACTGGGGATGTGCTTTCGATGTGGAGCACCGGGACACATGTCTAGGGATTGTCCGCGTGGGAGAGCCGCAAATGCGGGTTGGCCACGACAGAATCGAGGTAAGTATGATACTGAACGCGTAGGACAGATTTGTTCTGTGTATAGCTAGGACCCCGCTTTCGTTTAGGTTACATAACCGGATATGGAAGTTTAGGACTGGAAAGACTGGACGTAGTTTTGGACTTGGATATGGACCAGGAATTTAGGCCGATAGAAATATCTCTTTGATAACCGGTTAGGTGTCGAGAGAAAGAGTAAGTTGTGATAGATTCAGTGTCAAAAGTTGAACCAGTTTTGATAGTATTACGTATGATGACACCATTGGAATCGGCAGAACTTAGGAGCTAGATAAAGCGAGTATTAGAAGTGATAAACCCGTCGTTCTAATACCAGCCTGCCTTATAACCCTTCTGCATCGAGCCTATCTTGTATCTTCCGCTTTGCATAGATTTTTAAGCCATAAGAATATCCTGGATTTGCAAACTAAACATGTCAAATCTTTCTGTTTTTCTTTGAAATGTTTAAAAAGGGAAGTTAGTATGAATCTCTTCCATCTTATAGTTGGGTTAGAGATAAGCTAATTTTTTTTTAGTTAGGTCCCTATACAATTAAGCCAACCTACTAAGAGAGACCTAATTGAAAAAAAAAATTGGTGCAGGAACCCAATTAAAAGGAAAAAAAAGTATAGGGACCTAATAGAAAATTTCGCGAAACTATAGGGACTAACAGATTAATTAAACCTAAATTATTTTCGTCTCTAGACATACCTGCATAAACCCTGCCAAAATATTTTGTTTTCTCTAATATCTTTAATCATCAAATCCAGCTTTGCCTTGAATGTCCTGCATACTATGCCAGGTCTATCTTCTGCATTTAATTTCCTATTCTTAAGAAGTCTTCTACCTCGGGCCATTTAGGATTGCATGTGAATGGAATGAATAGGTCTGGATAACTGACAGCCTTACATATTGCCATTGCATCCTGGTCAATCTGGATCATATATCTTGGACCACCTGTGAATGATGATGGTAATAAATATGTTCGCCACGCGATGATAGTATTGTTTTCCCGGACAAAACTGCTTTTTTTATACTCTTGTACATCTCACATCTGAGTTTCTCTTGATCAAGTTGTATATAATTTAAGCGAGATGATTCAATCATCGAGAACCCGTCAACCAAGAATTACTGGAATAGTCGCCTAGAATATAACAAAGGTGATCCATCAGCTAACCTTTCTTGTACCCTGAATGCAAAGAATTCTCTCAATGAAACCTCTTCCTTGTAACCATCCTCTCCAAATGGAAATAACAATGGGTATTGTAATCCCAAATAAGCAGGATTCAGTTGATTAATCCTTTGTAACCTTTCACTTTGTGTCTCTACCACAATGTCCCTATCAGTTTTATTTATGTCAAAGTCACTCACAATCAATGCAGCTACCTCATCCGTGTTAGGTAGGTTGTATCACCTACCATCCTTCCCCTTTTTACCCAACAGCTTGAGCTTTATTGTATTATTAAACTCTCTTACGAGTGAGTCTCTAACTATGTGAAATGCCTTCACCAGTACATTGTTATCGTCAAGCATTTGTTTCAATTCTCTGACAATATCTTTCTGTATCTCTTTGTGCTGTTCACCCCTATTTACGACAATAGAATTTGTACAACCAGAATTTATTAAGATCATTGTAATTCAAAAACTTCCAACTGTTACTTCAAATCCTAAATCTATTCTATAAAGAAATAACCCTAAAACTTATCGAATAGCTGCCATACAATTTTTAATCTCATTCTGAGTATCAAATACATACAGTTGGACAAATTTTGTAACATTCTCCTCAAGAGGAATCAGACTACCCATTAGATGGTAATTCTCTTCACAAAGGATAAATGTTGGTGGCCCTCTTACTTGACTTATGCCATGGTCTATTTTTGCACCCATTGATGTGAATTGAAACATACTATTGTAAGCTCTGATGTTATCCCGAAAATGCTTGCTCTTAGGGATATTAACAAATCATACAACACTCTCGTGGCCTCTTGTAATTAAGGAAGTAAAACCTTTCCTCTTTTACAACATAATGTGAATTTTGGTTCTATTGTGTTGTAACTTTTGTTTGACCTTTTAGCATACCAATAAAGAGCATTGCAATATTCACATTCATACATTGCATATCCAATGTTCACATACCCTGCATATTGATCAACAAAATCAAATAATGGGATTGAGAAATTTCTTTCTGCCTAAAATTTTCATTAAAAAGACTCTATGTTTAAGTCAATTAAGTAATCTCATACCCTTATTAGATCGTTCAGTAGACTTAATGTGTGTGTTAGATCTGTGTGACGCCTTCTTGCCTACATCGTGAAGTTAACTCTTGATAATCAACGGTGCAAAAAGTAACCTACTTAGTCGTAAATTAATTGACTTAACAACCAAGAAATTGAATGGTAAGAACCTAAGGTTCCAATAGTGAAAATACAAAATTATGCAATTTGATTAGCAAAATTGTTAGATTTATAAAACCGTAACCCGCAATAATCCTCCCCTCGACAAAATCATAACATACCACTATTTTGCTTGCAAGAGTCTTTGTCGGCTTTCATAGATCTTTGTCTTCGAGTCCTTGCTGAACCTAACATAAAAAGAACCCATCGTGACTTTTTAATGAATTCATACGTTTTGATTTGATTCTGTAATTAAGTTTCCACTTTAAGTAGTATTATGTAAGAATAAAAATTATTTAAACTCTATACTCCTATTTTCTTTTGTAGTCTATGTCGCTCCACATTTGTCAACTACTTTGTTTTTTCCAACAATTGTGCAATTAGTGGTAAACAATAAAGTAGGCCATGCTTTTCTTACAGAATTTTGTCACTTCCTAACTCAGTAATCAGATATCTTAACTAAATATTCTTGAATTCTTAATATAATAGACGTGAGGGTGAATATAAATTCTTAGTAATGCACTAAACTAAAAATACCACACTACATACAAAGAATTCTGCACACTTTGCATGCGTTTGGAGATATCAGGACTCCTTTTTGCGTCCATTTATTACCTTCTATACCTTCTAGCCAATGTTGATTGATCTATTCCAAGGGTGATTGATAAGAACACATACACCATACTAAAATTAAAAGAGACCATGTTTACATTTGATTTTAGGAGGAATCATCAACTGTAATATAATACAATTATCAAGTAGAAAATAGTTATTATCGGTGTATTTGCAACTCATTAATCGCTTGGAATAGATCAAATTTTTAGATTTATCAATAATTAAGAAATACGAAATAAATAAATAAACGTATTTAAAAAGCCAAAAAAGTAAGTTATAATTTACTATAATTTTCAAATTATGACTCCACAAAAATATATATCTTTTTAATTTAAATTATTGATATAAAATAAAAAGTAATT
The DNA here is from genome assembly GCF_000817695.3 of Arachis duranensis. Lineage (NCBI taxonomy): Eukaryota > Viridiplantae > Streptophyta > Magnoliopsida > Fabales > Fabaceae > Arachis > Arachis duranensis. The sequence continues at coordinate 73,215,177 of NC_029778.3, read as the reverse complement.
CCTTCATTTTTTGATAATCTATTTCCGTCGACTAAGTTTTATTTATTAAAATTAATGGGGTCATTTTATAGTCACATTATTGAAGGAGGAGGAGAAAAAGGGTTTAGATTTTGGCCAATGTTATGGTGCTGAAAGACATTTTTTCAACAAATGCTGAAATATGTTGTGACATGTAGAGAGAGACACGTGTTTGTGTTCTTGGCACACACGCAAACAAAAATTGGATGGCAGCAGAAAGTGGTCAGAGTGAAGTGATAGTTTGTAGAGAATGATTGACCAATTTTTATGATAATTAAATAGTGCTAAGCGTTAGTGGTGGATTTTGATTACTAAAATACCAATATTTTATACAAAAAAATATACTGTAGAAAAGATAAATAATTATATTATATACTTTTTATATTAATAATAAATAATAATAAATCTGTTATGCTACTGTATAATTATTTTTCATACTTTTTAAATTTAATTTTTCATGTTTAATATTAAATTATTTTATGCTGGTAATAAATAATAAAATTATTGTGATAAAGTACATATAACAAATAAAATATGATATTTTTTATTTTTATTATTATATTTTTCATGTTAATAATAAATTAAGTATTATATTTTTCAGATTTAGTATTATATTTTTCGTCTTAATAGTAGATAATTACGAAGAATTTATTTAGTTGTATTAAATTTTTTTATTTTATTTAGAGAATCTGATGTAAATGTCAGTGGTATTGAATTTTTTTCTCTTTTATTCAATAGTTTAGATAAATTTATTGGTAATCAAAGTTATTTAATTAAATGTTATTAGGTTTGAATTTTTGCTTAATATACTACATGTGACAAGAATGAGAGTTTGTCATGATTATTAAAAGTTCATTTCTCTTCCTTCATATCATAATTCTCTTTTTCTTTGTTTAAACTATATTATTATTATTATTATTATTATTATTATTATTATTATTATTATTATTATTATTATCTGAAAAAATAGATGAATGATCACATTATCAGTTTGGTATAAATTGCCAAAAAAAGGCCCAAATACAATTAAAAAGATTAGTCCAATTGTTATCAAAATTAATATTAATTATTCATAATTTACCAACTTCATTGCGTAATTGTATTTCACTTCATTATCTTTCACTTCACTCTGATAACTTTCTGTTTCCACCTAATTTTTGTCTGCGCATGTCCCAACAATATAAACACATATCTTTCAGCACCGTAGCACAACCCTTAGATTTTATCACAAAATCACTAGCTACTCTATCCTACTAAATAGAACTTATCTTTTCATACTTTTTACGAATGGTTTAATTTACTTCCATAAGATTTATTTTTACTTTTTTTTATATATTTAAATAGTTTAGACACAAAGAAATTAAAGTAGATAACTATGTATACAGTTTTTTTTCAATTACAAAGCACATTTTATATAATTGACATTTTTTTTCTTTCGGGGTTATAAATGTTGGTGGGTTGATGCGTTTGTGACTTTTTGATAAATAGCTACTCATTAATCACTATACACATATTACATATCTATTACAATTTGACATTTTTCTAATGTAATACTAAGAAATCAATGAACTAACATTATTTTATCCTACTTTAATATTTATATTTGTATTAGGTATAACATTTAAAATTATGTATTTGTTATAGTTAAAATTATCTAAATAGTGAAGTAATAATTTGAAATTTAAAATAAAAAGGTTTAATAAAAAACAAAATAACTTTAAACTACTGCAAACTAATTGTATATTTCCTATCAAATATTTTTTTAATAAAAATTTAAATATTCTAGAGTATTACCAACTCTACTAATTGCTTCACTTGTGAATAAAATAATGATGTAGGTATGTTTCGTTGTGAACCCTAAATAAAAAGATCATGATGCAACTTTTTTTTCTTTTCACTGTGCATATAACATGTAACAATTGTTATTCGATTAATTATGTAATAATTAAAAAAGATTGTACCTTCCATCAAACACACTTCCATGGTTTCTGTGGTGAATGAGCTTGTAGACATGGTTCTTGCAAGCAAAAAAATAGAGTCATGTAAAAATTTAGACATTTTCATTGCATTCATATAGTAGACAACATGATTGAGTTGGATGTTTTATTTATTATTCGTGATTAAATCAAACTTTCTTGGATGCGTGAGACTATGGTTTGTTTCTTTTAGCTAATATGAATGCTCTCTCAATCCTCACGTGTCGTGTTGCCTCTATAGAGATCATTTTATGTTTAATATCAGTGTATACATCTATCTATATACTTCAATCTATATTAGTTTTGTTATTGCTCTTTTACCTATTGATAGTGGACTTAGTGGCCATTGGTTTACTAATAAAGTTGGTATAGAAACATTTCTCGTAATTTAGTTCTCACTTCTTCCATTACATTGATCTTGATCTATAATATATCCATCAACTGCATACTCAATTAAATTTTTCTTGTCCTCAATATTGAAAGTTGTATGTTTAACTCCCAAAGTGTTTACTATACCTTTAACAACCAAACAACTTTTCAACGAGTTGTACATGTGGTAGTAACTAATAATTGCTGATATATATAAATATTCTTTTACCTAATAAGCTGGATACTATTTGTAGTGTCAATTTATTGTTATCGTAACTTGTATTTTCTCTACTACGACTTGAAAATTTTGTTATGAATTAAGATGTCAATTAATGAAATAATAACTTATGTATAGAAAATTTCTTGTAGTCTCATGAATAACCCATGATATTTATAATTTTTTTGTTCATAAACTAACTATAATCATGGTTATCAGTTATATGCAACATATTTTGATGCTTCTAATGGAAAAGGTTATTTCTTTGAATCCTATAGTACAGAATATGGTACGATTAATTTGTTTGAAAGCAACGCCCACACACTTTCTTTTCTTAGCTATCTTGTTTACTCTTTCCATCCTAGCATGCTTTTTGTCATCTATTATCAAAATAAAATTTCATAGTCTAACATTCATAATTATGGAATTCTTTTCTATCAAATCCTTTGTTTATGATAATTACCTCTTGATATAGTCATTTGCGACAACACATTAGACCTCAAGAACGGTGTGTCTTTTGTTGTTTGAATGCTGAATTTTTCAATAATGTCTATAATTCTTGTAACATTAGTTACTCTAAAATCAATGGTGAAGCTGTTATCCAAAATTCTACATAGTTACTCTTCTAAAACTCTCTGAAGACGTGATACCAATCCTATATTTTTTGTATTACATAGCTATAATTAGACCTATATTAGCCAAAAACTATTAACACCAAAAAACTGGTTATATTCAAATTATTTTTCAAACCTTCTCTGATGGATAGATTTCAACTATTGATATAAAGTAGTCCTGTACTTATATGAATTTATACAGTTCTTACTTAAATGTGGAGTGTCTTATCAATGTTGAAAAGTAACTACCAAAATTTTTTCTGCTATATTTTAAGTTTCTCCAGATCATGAAGTTACCTTTTGTTACTCTGAATAGAGCTTTATATGGCTCACAATTTCTGTAGTGACTTTGCTATATTTGTTATCCAGCTTATGTGGTTTATCTTAAATTAATGAGCATAGTATTTTCAATATGCGTACATGCTTCTATATGAAACCCCTATTGATGCACATTTATTCTATTCTAGTCTAATAATATCTTTGATTTATATATTTTATAGATATAAATCATAATCCAATACATTCTCCACATATGTTGTCTTATTACATCCTTTTGACCACTTTAATTCGTTATCTAATAATTTATTTCATTACTTATTTTCAAAAAGAGAAACTCTATAACGTACTTTTTTTATAAGCAACTGTTGTATGAATTTTTTTCGAAGAAATGTAATAAATTAAGTCCATATGTGAATTTGTAAATTAATTTGCGATCAACTATTTTTAATCAATATTTCATGAACTTTCTAGTAGCATATACCATTTTATGGCTCTGATTAAATAAATTTGTGTAGTCTCTATGGTAGCTTAGTGCATTTTCTATATAATTGTCTTTCATAGTTAACATTGTGACTTATTTACATCTTATTTATTAATATTTATTTTAATTCGGTAATGTTAGCTAACACCAGACTATTATATCACTACAAATTTATTTTAATTTTGCAAGTTACTGGTTAATTAGGTAAATAAGTGATATAATTACCTGCAAATAAGTCAATGATATATATAAATATATATATGTCATTGACCATTCATCCTATCGGTTTGATCAAAATACATTTAGCTAGAATATATCACAATTCATCTGTTTTATTCCTTTGTAACTCTATTTGGGTACATGGTATTTTTGTTTGCTTTTCTATCTATGAATAAGTATCAAAATATAATTTGTTGGGACACCTTTGCTGCTTTGACTAATAAGCAGAATCTTCTTTTTTGATCAATATTATTTCATTATCAGAACCTGAATAAAATTATATAGAATATTCCTCCTTGAAAAATAATAATTATAGAGAACAACAAATAAGTTTACAGTATATATATATGATATTCATAATTTATCCAATTTCTAACAGGGTTTAACCTTCTACTTCCATTTCACAAGGATGTGACTTACTTTATAATATTTCGTAATATCAAAAGAAACGTAACTTTTTAACAGAGTTAGGTACTAACTACATAAACTAATTTCATTCCAAAAAATGGGTTTACCTTACAATATTCATGGTATCAAAAGAAACAATAACTCCTGACAGACATAGGTACTAACTACATAAACTAAATTTTGGGACCATCAACAATTGTGGAAACATATGCCATCCATTTATAAACTAGGGATTAAGCAAACATTTTAGTTATAAACTAAACCATGAAGAGTCCTTCAGAGTGCTACGTGATTATTTTCACATTCACATGCTCTTGCCAAGTGCGGTGTACCATATTTTTCTTTCTTCCTTTCATGTACTTGAGTCTTGAAATTAAACATCCGTACCTTATGTGTCATTTAAACCCTTATGACTAATTCTAACCTCCATGATTGATATAATGTTCTTACCAACTAACAATGTTAGAGTGTATGGAATACCAAATTTGGACACTCTCACCATCTTCTCCCACTCTAGTTCATGGTTCCAATCCCTCCTCAACTGTCAAATTATGACCTGCCTTGTGAAGTCGACATTACAATATGTAACAAAACCGACTCCGTCATTAAACTCAATTAGTGTCTGGTAATCAGATTTGATTTTCATGGGTATCATAGCCTTGTGAAACATCCTTTTGAGGAGATTGAAAGTAATTATTGATGATGCCTCGGTGAGGTTAGCCCTTTCACACCATATCCAATAAAAAGTTTCGTCATTGACAATATATTTGAGTCTAATTTTTTACACATTTGATTCAAATATACCAGATTGAGTTCAATCCCTTTGAAAAGATGTGCATAGAGACCAATATAGTGTTCTCTATGAGAAATTCTTCTTCCAATCGTGGAGAATCCTATACTTGACCGTGTCTTCAAGAAAATCAAATGTGTAGATCGAAACAGCGTGTGCAAGGTGCTTGATGGATTCATCCGATGCATATCTCCTCTTGCCTGTGAGAGGATTCCATATGAGTAACCTGAAATTTAGGCCACTCATTGAGATCCTCAAGCATACATTGCCATGGTCAGAACCAATGACAACATAAAAATCAAATTAGTGATTGTTCGTGGGAACGTTGAATTGCACCTGACGGCCGTTATCGACAAAAGCTCTAATAAATCATAATGAGTTTTGATCATTGGGAGGATAACATATCCCAATGATAACACTCCAATTTCGTTTTTTATTTTTTTGTAATTTTTCTTCACAAATGTTGATGTGCAGAGTCTAAAGTTCCAAGCTTTGCTTAGGCTTCTGCACCTTCCCACCATATTAGGGTCTGTCCTCACAAATATTCTCCATAAAAGATCCTCACTAAGATGGGGAAGCTGAGTCTTTATGAAAAGAAAGTCACTCATTATTGACATACAAGAGCTGATGTTTTGAGAAATAGTCTTTAGAGAGAGAGAAATATTTTAGTTTGGCACTCACTGATCTTTCCTTAACATCGTTTATATAAGCCATTGTGAAGATAATTTTCTTAGACCTTTCTATAGTTTTGCTTTAAATTATCATGTATAAGTACAATGTGATTCTTTAAAGGATGTATAGCATAATATATTTATTAATTTTCTCCAAATCCATTGATTAGCTCATACTGATGACATACTTGACATTGTCACATTGAGTATTGTATGCACGACTATTTAAAATAAAATCAATTCAGTTCTTCTGGCTTACATAATTTTGCTAAATTTGATAATCAAATTGATGTGTGACATTATAGAAACACTCATTGTTCTTCCCCAATAAAGTTAGTTCCCACATAAAATAGGTAACTATGTATACACTCTTCTTTTCCCCCAATTGTGAAACTCATTATATAAAATTGGGACTTCTTTTTCTTTCTTTTGGGTTATTGATGTTTTTATGGTCGATGTATTATTTATTTTTTGATAAGTAGCTAGTCACTAATAACTATACACATATTACCTATTTATTATAATTTGATATTTTTTAATGTATTTCAAAAGAATTAAAACAATGATCTAGCATCATTTTATTCAACTTTATTGTGTATAATTTTTTGTATACAACATTATAATTATATATTATTATATCTAGAATTTTCTAAATATTCTAGCATGAATTTAATATTATAAAGTAAAAAAATTGCTTATAGAATAATGTAACTTAAAATAATTTAAACTTATTTTAAATTTTCTCTTAAATATATATTTTTAAAAAAAAAGTATTAGGCATTCCATTAATTGTTTCATCGGTGAATAGAATAGTGATGTAGATGATCTGCTCTACTTGTGGTAAAACTAATAAGTTAAGGTGATCATGTCTTTATATATTTTTACATCTTGGACCACGAGACCCGATATTTTATATTAATTACCATTTAAAGACTGCTATTAATATATGTTTCGATGAATATTTTTTAGTTTTAAACAAAAAGCTATAATATTTATATTTTTCATAGTTTGCACGGTTTGGTGTATATATGATGACAAAGCTATAGTTTTTAGAAAACTTTAAAATAAATCTTAGATTATTAGACTTTATCCAAAGGAGATTATCCTATGTGTCTTTAAAACATTGTACTCATTTCAAACCCTGGTTTTTAAGACCATCAAGTCTTACCATATTAGAAAAATGTCCTTGATATATTTCTACCAAAGTAATTTTTACTTGATCTACTTTGTTAAGTTATAAATTTTGTACTCCAATCAGTCATTCAAAAAGTTAAACTATCATGTATAAGCATGTAAATGCTTTTCGTGCTTCTGATTATCTTTCGTGCTCCTTTTGCAAAAATATGAGTTAAGACCTATTTTACTTGGGGCTTTGGAAATAACCAAATTTCATCAGATTACTTTATATCACCAACTACTAAAACATAAATATTATATAATGGACTTTCATAAAGCTGAGTTATTGTTGCTTTATTTGACTAATTAGCAACCTGTGGCATTTCTTTAGCTTATCTTTGTTATGTACACGCAGATCAAGCTTCTCAACATTGACAAATAATCATTTGGTTAATCTCTCCTTTTAAGTAATCATTGTCATGTATGGCATTCAACCATTTTTGTTTTTAAGTCTACATAAGCCATATATTTTGCTTTTTGAATGTCATGATAATCAGTTACTAATAGCTGTCATTTATCTAATACATATTTGTGGCCACGGCTATTAATCTTATCACCACTTTAGTAGTAAATAATAGTAAAATGTGAGTTTTTGTTTATATTAGTCTCATATAAGATATCATATATAAGCGTGGAATAAATTTTCACTAAAGGTGTCTAATCTCTTGTATTATATTTTAAAAATAGACTGTCTGAACCATATCTCCTGGGTCTTTGGATAGAAATAAACTCCATCATACCACTTTATGATAGTAATTAGATAATACATTATATTTATATAATAGGCTTCTCTCAATATTTGACAAATCACTTTTTTCCTGTGCAATTGGTCAAACTGTGTATTTTTTCCCTCATCTTTGCTATAATATCAAGCTTTTATGTAATGACAATTGACATTTTGGATCATGTTTCCTTTGGATCCAGCCTTAGCTTGTAACACGCTTAACCATTTTGAGCTATGAATAGACTGGCTATATATTTTTTTCTGATTGTTTTGAAAATCTAATACTACTACTTGCCATCTACCTTAAACATATTTGTATTTATAGCTATTAGATAAAAAGTTATTATACTATATGTCCATAAAATACTTTGAACCTCATCTTAGGCTGAGTCAATTTATCAATAGTAATCAAATTCTAATCCCTATTCATATCAATAGTACTCAAACTATTATCTCTATGGCTACATGTATTCTTTCCATGTGATTTCTACCATTGAGTTTTATCTGATATTACTATTGATCCGTGAATAAGAGATTTATTTAGGATGATGTAAAATTGTGATATGTTGTCATATAAATGTATTAGTTCACTTTTTTATGTAAAAGAAAAGCTCCTTTAATATGAGTTAGTCATGTAATGCAACAATTCATCCCAAATTAAATACTGGATCTTGTAAATCTCCTAATGAATCCTTTCTTTTATATGGAGGAAATGACACTTTATATACATCCTTTTGAAGCTGGTACATGCAATCAAGATTTTAGAAAATGACCTTTTACCATTTAATGTCAACTTTCTTTACAGGATAGCTCTAGCATGTGTGAAGTTTTCTTACTTTTGGCTCTAAGTCAATATAAACCATATATCTTTTTAGATGACCGTGATAGAATCATATTTATTTTACCTATACCTATAACTTGTTATAACATTAATTTAACAATAAATTATCACCTCAGCCATGAAAATATGAGCACTTAGAAAAGAAAAAAAAACTACCTCTTGAGTTTATGTATGTCTAGATTTTTTTGCTGATATTTTCATCATATTGTGTGGACCCATATAGATTTGAGTGTATCAATTTCTGTTTAATTTTTGTTTTAAATATGATGGTTCAAGTCTACAACTATAATGATAAGTTAAGTTCTTATTAATCAGATCACATTGTAACACCTTATTTAATTACTCATATAATGATAAGATACCAATAACTTTGTAAATCTCACAAGTCTTAGTATATGATAGTTGGTTTATAAAATTTTATACCTTATTTTTATATATATATAAAATTTCATCAAGTATTGACTACACAATTTTACTGATTTTTTATAGCATTAATGATCATTCAGCATCCAATCTATCACATCATTGTATTATTCTTCTTTTAAAACTTTGTTCTAGTTAAACTGATCTCATTATTTCTTTACATTACAATATTGCTCCAAACCAAGATCAAATGAAATATTATTATATTTAATTATGTGAAGTTCCATTTAATTATACCAATTGGTTACCTGTGTGTAAGTAGTTACTTTATATTTGTTCTTTTCTAAATAGCTTAACAACTCACCTTATTATATATCTAATTTCTGTATATTTTTAAAATTTCACCTTGTGATATAATTACCCATATTCTCCACTAATTTTTTTGTGTTAACTAACCTCTCCTATTTCTCATGTATAGAATCAAAACTAGGTTACTATTCTACTTCATATAGTAATAAGCTCACTATTCATATTGTTATTAAGAATATGATATATTTTTTTACACATTGCATGACTAAGATTAGTCTTCTTTAACACATTGCATAATTTTTCTATGGCTATCGTACTTTAGACTTTATATAATAAGTTGTCACACCCTCAAAGGCAAGCTTGATTAAATACCATTATATTTAATGATTCAAAATTCAATTTTCTTATACAAATCGGGTAGTTGTGTGTGAGGAGTAACTTTATACTTGTGCACTTCTAATTACCTTATTTATACCTAATTGTTTTATATATCTTGAAATTTCACCAGATATTGACTACATAACTTTACTCATATACATGTGTGGTATATTTTCTCCTTTTTTGAGGTAATTTTTCTATATTCTAACTTATCTCTCTTATCTATCCTATATATAAATGAAGCGAGCTTACTATTATATTCAATATAGTGATATGCTTACTATTTTTAAATGTACCGTTATACCGAAACGTGGATTAATATCTTAAATTGAGAATATGTGTTAAAGAACTAAAATAATTAAGGCTATTATATGGAATACTAACACTACTCAATACCAAACTTGAACTCAATGCCAGCATATGTAAAACAAAACACTACTCATCATAGATAGAAATAAATAATGCATTATAAAAGTAATTTAGTTTTGACATATATCGCCATATATTAGATTAACCTACTATAACCATTAGCTGACCATATCATATTAGCTCAATTACTGAAATATTCCTACGACTTGAGGAAACACAAAAAAAAACACCATTCCAAAGCCTTGATCAAACTGAGTCTATTAACACTAATCTGCATACTCATTACAAAACTAAAAAACTAATGGCCTGTGCATATTAATGTCTTTTAAGATAGTCACAGTCAGTTATCACTCATTTATTTGAATCTTCTGCCTCTTTCTACCCTATCGGCTAAATTTGTTTGTCGAAAAATTTAACTCATCTTCAGTGTCAATATTAATATGCACGGACTGCTTTACCTCCATAGGAGCTTTTTTTGCAGGCGTTTTGGACTTCAGGCTTGTGACACTGTCTTCAACACTATCCTAATAACACAAACTCTAATAGTGTTTAAACTCAGTTCATTCTTAAAAAATAGGAAACCAAATACATTAAAAGTTAGGATAACAACTCACCAAAAAAATCATAGATTCATTATCATTATGTAGATTAGCCATCACTGTTGATATATCAATCGAGCCACTACACCCGGTCTCCTACATAAATGCACAAGGAGATCCTACTAATATATTATAATACATGAACTTAACTAAATACAAACTAATCGGCTTGTAAATTATAACCTAAACAAAATACATACAGTTAGATTAGCAGAAGCATTGTTTTGTACTAGTTTGGGGTGATTCATCTTCACAATATCTTCATCATCACATATATTTTCATGGCCGTGTAAACATGGTCATACTGCTTCATGTTTGATACTTTGACATTTATTTTAAAGAGTAACTGCCTATCCATCATGCTATCCAATGTAGGAGGATAACCTTCTCCATCAGAACACTATTAAGATCCAAGAAAATCCAACATAAGTTAATATGACAATACATATAAGAAAGCTCTGAACCATGATGCATATTTGACTTATGATAGGAAAAATTGTAAGAACACAATTTTTCGCATAACTACCGGTAAGTGCATCGAGTCATATCAAGTAATAAAACTCACTAAGAGTGAGGTCGATCCCACGAGAATTAAAGGATTAAGCAAGCAATAGTTAATTGATTATTCTAGTTAGACGGTTCATATTGAGTGATAAGCAAACAAGGAATGTAAATGACTTGAAATTAAATGAAAGCAATAAAGAACAAGAAAGCAAATGACAAGAATGTAAAGTGTTGAAAATTAAATTGCATGAATGTAAATGACTAGAAAGTAAAACCAAGTGAAGCATTTCTATAATCACTTGAAGGCATAAATGTACATAAGTAAATAAAACCATAAATGAGCATAAGTAAATGACAAGAATTAAAGACAAGAAGTAAATAACAAGAAATAAGAATGAAATTAACATTAGGATCAAGAGATATTGCATTCTTAGGATCAATAGTTATCATCTCCTCTTCAATCATGCAATCATTGATCTCTTGGCAAATCATAAGTGATTGAAACCCAATTCCTTGGTGAATCAATCTCTCTTAACTTGATCAATTGTTAATTGCTTGATCTAATTGCTCATGAGAAGAGATGAAGATTTGTCTCCAAGTTAGAGCCACACAATCTTATAAATCCAAATTTTGGGATGATTACATGCCACAATATCAAACCTAAACCCAAATTTACTCAATTGTGCGAAAGAACTTCAAGCATGATTCTATGATTCCTTTCTCAAGGCTCACATAGAATCCATGTGAATTCAATTTCTTTTCCAAGACAATTGAATCCTTGAATTGAAGAACAAAGATTCTTTCTAGCAAATCAAATGAAAGATGAAGAGAAGAAGAATAAAAATAAATTAATCTATTAAATTGCAATAGAGCTCTCTTTCCCAATGATGAAAATTAGAGACTCAAAGCAAAATATTTATAAAAGTGTGTATGAAAGAAAATAGAAGAAGCGAAAAGAATGAGATTGAAAGGGGAGTGGAGTCACCTCCACGCGTCCAAGGTGTGTGTAAAATGATGAATTTAAGGTCCTATTATAAGCTACCTAAATTACAAATTCAAATGAAATTACAATCAAATGCAAATTTTCTAACTACTTCTAGATGATTCTTGCGGCCTTGATTGATTGTTAATTGTGGCTTGACTTGGACTTGTGAAATTTTATTTCTCTTCTTAGAGGCTTAAAACGTTGAAGAATAAATGAATAAATTGGGGTATTGGAAGTGGCCCAATGTGGAGTGTAATTGAAGTGGCACTTTGGTGTCACTTTGGACTTTGGCAATCTTGCAACGTTGAAAGATGGGTCTGTTTGCATCCCTAAAATGAATATCCACTATACACTATTATATATCATTGGAAAGCTCTGGAAGTCAGCTTTCTAAAACCATTAGAAGCGCATCAATGGGACCTCTATAGCTCAAATTATGCTCTTTTGAAGGTGAAGAGGACAGTCTAGCGAAGTACAGGAAATTGTTTTACGCTGAAGTTGTAACGCTAAAAGAATAGTGATTTGTACCCTCAAATTCAGTGTCCACTATAGAGTGTTATATATGATTGAAAAGCTCTAAAAGTATACTTTCCAAGAGCACTAAAATTACTTTATTTGAAGCTTTCTAACTCAAGTTATTCTTGTTGGAGTGTGAAGAGGTCAGGGTTGCAAATCCTGTTTGCTTCTCTTTGAGTTTATTTCCAACTCTTTTTTGCCACCTTAGGAGTGTACTTCTTCTATTAGTGCTTTTGTTGCTTCTTTTTCTATCAATTCCTACAAAATTCATTAATTTAAGCAATCAAAGCAATATTAAATTAAATCACCAAAATACTTCCATAATTAAGCATTATGAATTGATCTTTTATATGAAAAAGCATAGAAAAACACAACATGATGCGTATGCATCAACTTACTTCCTCATCCTTGATCTGCTCAGTTTGCCTCCCACACAGCTGCACATCTCCCTATCCCACATCAGCAACATGATACTCCCGGTTCCATCATATACCAATACCTCGAGCTTAAACCTGAAACAAAACCCAACTTAAACTCAGTCCACACTCAAAAACATAACATGCACCTGCTGTACTTAGATTAAATAACACACCTAAGTGATGCACTTGCATGAGTGTGACCACACTTGCCACACTCAAATCTGTTGCCAATTGAAGTTTCTACTTTCTTCGGATACTTTTTTTGACGTGATTTATAGAACCAATCATCCTTTCCAGCGTTGATTAAAACAATAGTACCAGCAATCCATATAGGATTGAGTTTCTATTATATATTATCTTCACCGGTGAAGAGCTCAGGGCTTCTTCTATTATTTTGACCATCACATCTCCATTTTTTATTTTGTCTACACCAGATCGTGGACCATTCGATTTAACTTGACTTATCCTGGTCGAATTAGATGGCTTTCCAGAAAGCCTCCTACAAATCCTTAAGATTTAGAGATAAAAATCTTATTCTTTAACGTTTTGTTGCATACAAACTAACTGCATATCAAACTAACCTATTACAAAAATCTTCGACCTCATCCAAATCAGGGTTAATACATAACTTTGATACATTGAAATGACTCTGCACGAATGTTTTACTTGAAACAAATTCGGGTTTACATTGAGTCATATGAACATATCATTTTTATGCAAGTAATTTCTAACCGTAAAAAGCACACAATGATGTAGACATATACCATTCTACCTGCTAGGTTTAAAAAATTGTGCTATAACTATTAATGGCTCAACCCTCCATTCTTGAAGATATGGAAGTATCTGATCAACTATGTCTCCAAACAACACACAACCAATACTATTATTTCTAAACAACATTCACAAATATATGAAAGTTAGTTAGTGACATAATAATTTATGTTTAAAAATGTATGAACCTGGAATCATGTTGTCTTACTCAAGGTCCTTAAGAATGACAACCAATCTTTTAGTCTCTCATCCTTTGCTAGTTATGAGTTCTCTTGGATTCTCCTTACCAACCACTTCCCATATGACATCTACACCGCATTTGAAGTTGATATGAAACTAAATGACTAAGACAACTTGGTTAGATTTTACAATTTGTTTGAATATAACTGATAAGATATACTCTTACCGATTAGAATTGAATCTTTGAACTTGTCAGTAGCAAGCAACTCTGGAATCGACTTAAAGCTAAATGCTAGCTAAACCATGGTCTTATGTGAGAAACTTATGGACCATCTATTGTTGCTTGTCTTGATTTTTTCCTTCTTGTCCACCACAATAAAATGGGTCATGATGTACATCTTGAACTCAACAATCTTACCTCTCCGTTTCTTGAGCAGAGGTTTAGGGATTTAGGCTTAGATCCTTCCACCCTAAAGATCATACAGGCATAATGTCAAGAAAGTGCACAAAAATTTGGTTGAAGTAGCTACTAGAAATATACGAAAGTTTAACAAACTTGCCTGAACATCTTGAGGAACCATCTCTATGCCATTGATCTCTTTTTCATTGAATCTATTTGGAACTTCCCACAGATGAAAAACATAAACCTGAAAGTTCCATTCAAGTTTCCTTGCATTCACATCCATTGACATATCAAACACCTCTACCATTCTTATATGAAATATTTGTTGAAGCAATTTTTTTTTTGTATATGCTCTATATAATTGTTTGTTCAAGTAATTTTTCATGTATTGACTATGCACCCTTATATAGGAAACTTTAAAATTTTGAATACCGGAGAAGCGGATTTAATCGCGCTTAGCTAGCCCTTCTTTATTCACAAATTCTGCTTAGTAACAACAAAGCCACCTGTCAAGCAACGAAAGCTGCCACTTGTCGAGTATATAAAGCTGCAGGTGTCAAACAACCAACTACCCACTACATACTTATTATATATTAATAAATAACTATATACTTAACATAGTTGCATCACTAAGCATTATTATATATCCATATTATTTATTATTATATACTGTGTTAGTGGAATCCAGTGCCTAGATGCTTCATTGCTGTTTCGAGCACTTAAAATTTATGCGCATGAACACATATAATTGCGATGTTTATCTCAGCTAGGGGAAATTGGCCGAAGCATGTTGCAGCTATATGTATGTTTTGTTTTGTTTTTGAATTGATAAATACATAAGTCGGTAACTTTGATGCAAAAAAAAAGGAAAAAAAGAAGGGGGGAAAAATGATTTGAGACATTCTTAGGATCCACCGACAGCTTTCCTCAATCATCGATTTCATTTGAGGGGCAGATTATGATCAGTTTATTTATCATTTTATCTCCGTAATATATCGGCTTAATAAACCACAAAGGAAAATCCTTGTAAATACATAATACAGAGTTAGGCCGCTACTTTTCAATCTATATCATAGCCTTGTGCATGAAGGAATTCCTCACCAACGAAATGATAAAATGAACGATCAAAGTACGGCCACATATGGCCACTTGAGACATGTAGAGGTACCCTCATATTATAGATTTTCGTACTCCAATCAAAAGTTCAACGCATGAACCAAAAGAAACAAATCACAATCAGGATCATATGCATATTACATTATTACATGATATTAAAGAACTCATTCTTCCAATCCTCCCAAACCTAAAAAAGAAAGGAGAGAGAGAGAGAGAGCGAGAGAGAGAGAGGCTACATAATACAACTACTACTAAACAGAATTCAATACAACTACTACTAAACAGAATTCAATTTCCATGACAAGTGTAACACCCTCATTATCAGAACGTCACGCTTCCAGCTGCGCCACTCTGATAGCTTGGATATTACGACGACTCTAAACTTATTTAATACTAAAATAGGAGCCTGTTTAAAACTTAAACAAGCAGGTTCTCAGTAGGGAAGGAAATACCATCAAAACAACGAAATACTTGCAAATACAATTAATTTCATTATAAAAGCAGTTTATCCATGAAATTACCTTTTGGAAAAAACTTTGTATAAAAACTTAATTTGAAAAGTCGTAAAGGAATTCCTTTACTTTACAAATCAGTAAGGTGAATAGTTTAAAGAAATGAAAAGGATCAAAGTCATGCCTAAAGACTTTCTATCCCTCAACTTACTTTGCTCTTTTCTATCCAACTAGTACATAAGTTAAAATAACAAGGTAACACCTAGTTCGTTCTACCCCAACCTTCATTACCTCATACCAAAAACCACCCTCATCACGCCTCCACCAAAAAAGGTCTCTCAGATAAACATACACATACAAGACAAACAAAGAAATCACAGGTTGAATTCAGGTACAGCAAGTAAAACAAATAGCAAATAAATGTGGCTAGGTAGTTAAGCAAACCAAAACAATGCACACTAAATCAAAACATACAAATACATATGATGTATGCCTGTCCTATGGCTGATGAGTCTCATCTATTGGTTATCAAGCCAACCTGACAAGTCTGGTTTGCTAAACCATTGGACTGTCCCCCGACGCGCATCCCCATGAGTCTATGCATAGCTTTTTATCATATATATGTCAAATTGCTCAATGGGGGTACCAATCTCGGGAATTTATAAGTGCCCGGTCACCTTTACGTCGCAGGGTCAACAGAGTATCGAGTCTCAACCTGGAACACGTGGTGGCAACCAACGGCTCTTCACCCAGGAAAACTTGTATCTCAGATAATTCAAATAAATAAGCCATATGAATAGTTCAATCATAATTCATCAACATCTGCATCATTCTTAATCATGTCTCATTCATCACAAATCTTGTCATCAATAACATAACTATTGTCATCAATCATAATCATCACCCCACAACACTATAATTAACCAGTATTATCACCATACCTCAATCATACTTAATCATTATCCTCCCTCAACCTTGAAATCATCATCAGACCTTAACCAAAACTAATTGTCATTAAATCACATCTCAATTTTAAATATAATCTCCAAATAACTCACTAAACTTACCTCCAAATCAATATTACACAGTTTTCATCATATTCCTTAAAATAACCTTCTTCCTCTTAACTCTTATGTTCAATTTCATTAAAAACCTTAAACTCACTTTCCTATTCCTGAATCCTTGAATTTATACTTAATTTACTGTTTTTAAGTCTTTAGTTAATTAATCAAATCTCCTCTTGTTATTAAAAATCAAGTGAGTTTAAAACTACAAGGTTAATAAAATCATAAGAATCCGATTATCTTTAGTAATCTTTAAAAGCATTCAAAATATACTTCTTTTATTAAAATTACTTAAATCAAAATCATTTTAAAAATCATAACCAAAACTTCTTTAAATTTTTAGAAAAATTCCTACAACACCTCTCCTAAAACTGAAATTTGCCACCCATCACGGGTCCTCTCTTTTTAACCTCAACTCAATCAAAACCAACTTTTCAAATTAACATTTCCAAATTCATCATTCAAAATAAATAAGAACCAATTTCAATCAAAAGTTCAAAATTAATATATCCAACCATTTTGCCAGAATTTTCAAAGAATGATAAATCAATACTCAATTTAGCCACAACTTCAATCACAGCAGAAAACTCATTTCAATCACAACATTAATACATTTGCATTAATTTACTAAACTCATCAGGTATTCAACTCCAAAACATTTTAACTTTAAAACAATCCCCTACCTTGATTAGCCGAGTTTGCATAAGTTTATCGTGATAATTCCCTTTCTTTTTAATTCATGGCAGCAGCTGTGACTCTCATGCAAATGGAATGGCAGTGGCAGCAACCGGAACAGTGACAATATTAGTCTTCGAAGCAGTGGCCATGGTTGCAGCAAAATAGAAGATTCAAATTAGATAGGAATTAAAAGTAATTACAACCCTGTGGATTCAAGACAAAGTAAGGACTAGAATTGAATTAAAACCAGAACATGGAAACCATAGCAGTGACAAAATAGAACATACAAATGGACCAAACCTAAGGGAAAAGATCATACCAGTACCAAGATAACAGAATCAGAACTAGCAGCAGCTTTAGCAGTCCCGCGGCAACACTAGCGTCAATATTCAACCTCTATCAGTGACTAATGGCAGCGTAGAGTTCAGTGGTGGTCACAGAGGCATCCGACGAACCCAGCGATGGCAATAGCAGAGATGGTGGCCTTTGTCATCCTCCTTCGCGTTTCTCTCTGTTTCGTTCTGCTTCTCCTGGAGACCCAGTTGACGGCGGCTCAGCAGTGGCAAGGAACGGCGACGGGAAGATCTCAACGGTGACGGCAACGATGCGGGACCAACAGATGGCGACGCCTCCTTCTCCTCGCGTGGCTCTCTCCCTCAGTCCTGGGCTTCCTTGCGATGGTGACAAATGGCACGGTGGTGGCTCAAGCTGGACAGTGGCGGCACAGGCAGCAGGACGTGGTGGCGGTGGCACAGCTGCAGCGACGATCTCCCTCCTCCTTCCTCTGTGGATCGCAGCTCCCTCTCTTCTCCCCTTCCCCTGCTTTCGTCTCTTCTTTCTTCCTTCTTTCTCTGCGAATCCCTCTTCTCCTTTCCCTTTCTGTTTCTTTCCTTTGCTGGGTGTGTTGGTTTGTGTTTTGCTTGCTGATGGAGGGGTGGCGACTAGAGTTTCATTAGGGGTAAAGGAAAAAATTGTGGTTTAATTGTGGTTAGGGTTTGTATATAAAATTAAGATTTTGGGTTTAATTAGAGTAAAGTAATTTTAATAAAATTGGGGCATAGAGTATAAATTTTGAAATCTAATTAAATCTCTAAAATTACTTTAAAATATTATTTGTTGTATCAAAATACTAATTTGATTCCCAATCAAATACTCTAATTAAAAATATAAGATAATATAATTAATTTTCTTTATTCCTAGAACTTAAAGTATTAAATTATATAAAAATATAAAGTATTTAAATTAAATCATATAATATTCTTATTATTTGACAACTACTAACTTTATAATTTAAATATGGAGAATAACTCAATAATTATAAAATTAGATAAAGTCCTAATTTAAATAGCCAAATCTCATTATTTTTCTGGATTTCTAAAACTTTAAATTGTAAATAGAAAAATAATCCATAATTATAGAGTAGGGATAAAAATCCTTAATTTATTTCAAATCCAATTAATCAAAACTGTCTTTAATTGTTTTCAATAAAATGATTTTTGAAATTAAAACTGTAAATAAATATATGATTTGGGATTAGTTCAAAATAGGACTTTTCAAAAGTCTTGGGTCTTACAACAAGGACCTTTCATAAACTAGTAAAATTATTTGTCCATAAAATATACAGTGTTAACTCTACGAAAACTACCAGCACAAATATTGTAAGTTGTAAGCTCTACATAATATCGTATAAAATGATACAAATTCGCTGATTAAAAGTTGAAATAAACCTCCCTTACCTCACCCTTAACTAAGCCAGCCTGTTTCAGAGCTTCAATGCAGCTCGTGCAAGTTGGTTGCTGCATACAACTTGATAGAATAACGACTTCAGATTTATGATTCTTCACCTGAAATATATCCTAACCCAAAGTTCAGGTGGCATCTTCATAATGCAAATCCAGTTGTCACATTACAATTCATCAACCATGTATAGAAAGAAAGATGGCACAGAGAATCCGTGTTAAGAAAGTTGAGATTTACCGAGGAAACTGCTGAGAAAAATGTCAGATCATTAAGTCTCATGAACACCAATTCATGTCACATAATGAACAATTGAAAAGTCAATTCATTCCAAGAATCAAGAAAATAGGAAGTTGATGATTACAAAAATAAACATGTACCTTTTAATTTGGCATTCATCACCTAAAGCAATTGGACATTTAACCAAAAGAGACTGTAATCATAAGTGGCACTGCTGAAAATTGAGTCTTCCATGTATTGTCTACCATATTTTCATTTTTCCTCTTTGTTATGTTTGTGATTCCTCCAGTTTGCATTGTCTACCATATTGAGCAACCCTGCCAGAACCTGAGTCAAATTTTTAAGTTCCAATCTTAAACTAATGAGTACAAGAATAATTTTCCTTATAAGTAAAAGAATGATAATCATTTATATCCTCTTGGAAAAAAACTTATTAAGAATTATTCCGAAGGTTACTTGAAACGTTGATTTGGGCCTGAACGTGAGGTCCAGATCTTTTTGAGTGGCAGCATTCGACTTGTGATGCCGAGGTGCCGCCTATCCGAGTTCCTTGTGAGGAGGTGAGGGTGGTACCTGCAAGAGACTCTGATGCTTAAGTTAGCAAGGGCTTTAGGCAGATTTTTAGTTGATTAGAACGTGCCTTATACCTGGAGGGTGGCAGTGTATTTATAGTAGAGTAGATAACCACTTTTGTTGGAGTAGTTCCATTTTTATTGATGGATAACCGTTCCCTTTATTTTGGGAGTTTTTTAGGATCTGTCTTTTAGGGAAGATAGAGATAGTCGAAAAGATTCGGAGAGGCAGTTATTTAGATAAGCATAAGCTACCCCTTTGAATCTTGCCCAACATCTTTAAGGAGGTCGGGTATGTGGTAGGGACCACCCTGTTAGGTGGGCCTTTCATCCTTATTGAGCCTGACTTTTGTGTTTTTGGCTAGGGTATAAACAGTGTCCTTACTTGAGTCATGATCCTTTTATAGGTCAAGTTAAAGCATTTTGTGGCTTCTACTTTTGAAATGAAGTTATGTTTTTGTAGTTGAACACAGTTTGCTCGACTTTTAGGTCTTAGCAACTTTGTTAAATTTTAAGTTATTAGTTTCCTTCTCATAGTTCTGACTTCGAGTGGTTGACGAGAGGACTTCTGTCGGTAAAGAATTTCATAAGAATATATAATCGCGTTGTAAATATAGCTTCTAAACCAACAGAAAATTCTTTCGTACAAAAGTTTTGGTTGTCACTAAAGCAAACCCAATAAAATTTATAACTGAAGTATTCAAACCTCAGGTCATCTTCTCAAGGAATTGTAGGGAGGTGTGTTTTATTATTGGTTATGGAAAATAGTATTTTTGGATTTTTGAAAGGTTTGAACAAGAGAAATAAATTGCAGGAATTAATAAATCAATAGCTAAGAAAACTCTTGGCAAGGTATGAAAATTAGAAGTTCTATCCTAGTTATCATTATCAATTGTGATGAGAATTGGCTTTTGCTCCCACTTGATCAACCTCTAACTATGAAGGTATGTTAAGTGGATAAATCAATTTGATTCCTCAAGTCCTAATCAATTCCAAAGAAAAGACTAGAGTTAGGGGAATTCAAATCAATCAGCAAAAAATTCCAATTTTCAATCATCAGCTGAGCTTGATAACTCAAGAGTCTCTAATTACTCAACCAAAGCCAAGAATATAGAAAGTTAAATAAAAATCATATATCTGAAATACCTCAAATTGCATTAATAAAAGAAATCAAATCTAACATGGAAAAGTTCATAAATTCAATTGGAAAAATAAATAAAAGGAACATTGAACCTGGAAATTGAGAAGTAGAAATCCTAATCCTAAAAAAAAATCCTAAATCCTAAAACCTAAGAGAGAGGAGAGAGCCTCTCTCTCTAAAAACTACATCTTAAACTAAAATTGTGAATATGAATGTTGTGTTAATGTTGTATCTGTGTATGGATGCATTCTCCCACTTTATAGCCTCTAATTTGTGTTTTTTGGGCCGAGAACTGGGTCAAAAACAGCCCAGAAATTACCCCCAACGATTTCTGGTACGTACAGGTCACTGCAAAGTCACGTGAAAGCGTCGTCCACGCGTTAGCGTGGATTGGGTTTTTGCTAGGTCACGCGTCCGCATGATCCACGCGTTCGCATCATCTGGCTTTGGGGCAGCTATGGAAAATTATATATCGTTGCGAAGCCCCAGAAGTTAGCTTTCTAACGCAACTAAAACCGCATCATTTAGACCTTTGTAGCTCAAGTTATGATTGATTTAGTATCAAGAGGTCAGGCTGGACAGCATTAGCAGTTCCTTCAGTTTCTTGTATTCCTTCCACTTTTGCATGCTTCCTTTCTATCCTCTAAGCCATTTCTGCCCTGTAATCCCTGAAATCACTTAACGCACATATCACGGCATCGAATGGTAATAAGAGAGGATTAATATTAGCAAATATAAGGCCAAATAAGCATGTTTTCAATCATAGCACCAAATCAGGAAGAAAAACGTAAAACATGTAAATTGTATGAATAAGTGTGAGAATAATGGATAAAATCCACTAGATTAAGCACAGGATAAACCCTAAAAATGGGGTTTATCAACCTCCCCACACTTAAACATTAGCATGTCCTCATGCTAAGCTCAAGAGAAGCTAAAAAGGAGTGAAGAGGAATGGTAAAATGTATGAAATACAATCCTATCTATATGAATGCAACTAAATGTAAAATGCTTCTACCTACTTGGTTAAAAGTAAATAAATTCTTCAAGACAAACATAAATCAGATTCCACTAATTTAAATCACATAATAAAAGACAAGTAAACTTGTAAGAAGATAGCTCATGAAAGCAGGGAACATAGAATTAAGCATTGAACCCTCACTGATGGTGTATATGCACTCTAATCTCTCAAGTATATAGGGTAATTCACTCTACTTTTCTCTATTCATGCTTTCTAAAACTTTGTTCTTCATCTAACCAATCGACAATTATTTAATGCACCAATACAAACATCATGAGGTCTTTTCAAGGTTGTAATGGGGTTAAGGTAAGGGTAAGGATATATGTATGGCCAAGTGAGCTATAAGTTGAATCTTTGAGTAACCTAAGCTATCACCTAACATACGTACACTCTATATAACTTCTAAAATTATGCCTAGCTACCCAAAATTCCCACTTTTGTATCACATACTCATGTACTAAATATTTCTTTTGAATATTCTCTTTTTTCTTTTTCTCTTTTTTTCTTTTCTTTTTTTTGAATTAAAAATATAAAAGTAAACATAACATATCAATGCACATGGATTTTTTTAATTTTTCTGGATTTACATGAGTAGGTTCCCAAATTCCCAATATTCAAAAGTAGAAACATGATACATACCCTTATTGACCCATGTTCCCACGGTTTTTCCCACACTTAGTTGATGCACAATCTCTATCTTAAGCTAGCCAAAGATTCAATTTGGGATAATTAATTTGTTTTTCTGCTTAAGGCTAGTGATGTGGTAAAATATTAAACAAATGGGGATAAAAGGCACAAAGTGGCTAACAAGGGTGACATAAAAGGATAGGCTTATTTAGGAAAAGTGAGCTAAAACAAGTAAAGACCTCAATCATATGCAAGATATAAATACACTAAATAGTGGACATATAGAATGGAACAAATTACATAGTACAATCATAGAGAAGAAAACACACAAGAATAAAAATTTATGGTTAAATAATGTAACCATATAAATAAGCTCAAAATCTCACAGGTTGTGTGTTCTTAGCTCAAAAACCATGTTCCAAA
The DNA here is from genome assembly GCF_000817695.3 of Arachis duranensis. Lineage (NCBI taxonomy): Eukaryota > Viridiplantae > Streptophyta > Magnoliopsida > Fabales > Fabaceae > Arachis > Arachis duranensis. Next base: position 73,191,530 of record NC_029778.3, on the reverse strand, counting down.
TACCACTTCAAACAAATTTAACACATAAAAAATTTTAACTTTTAATTTAAATTAGTGAAAATTTTCAAAAATAGGGTCCTAGAAAGAAACTTATTATTTTTCAACCAAGTAGTACTTAAATGTAAACAATCAACTACACATGCAATCTATTATGCAATGTAACAATGAACTAATAAAGAAAATAAGACCTTGGTGTTGAGAAGAGAATAACTAACCCATGGAGATCGGTATCGACCTCCCCACACTTAAAGATTACACCGTCCTCGGTGCATGCTAAGATGTACAAGTGGATGGGTGGCTCCAACTGATGCTCTTTCTTTAGTGGATTATGCAGATGGACTTGTTGTTCGCCCCAATTAAAAGTTTTCCATTTTCCTTCCTTAGTGGCCAGCCTGAAAGAAGAAAAAAAGGAAGGAGAATAACCCACAAACAAAAATATAAAAACAAATAAAATCTAAGTGGGCTAATGCCAAATAATAAGTAGGCTCTCAACTACATGGTAGCTACAACATGCAAGTGAGGAAATAGTAGAAGCAAATGGCATATCAATAGTGCAAAAAGTGCAAAAATAAGGGAGAGAGTGTGGGTAATGCAAGGTAGTATAAGTGCATATCAATGCAAATGGAATGCAAGTATCATAAAAGAATAGCATTGACTTATGAATAATAATATCCAATCAGAATAAAACAAGTCATGAAGTACCAGAATAATTCAAAAAAAAAATGCAATAGTTGAATAAGAAAATTTTAACACCAATGAAAAATTAATAAATTTAGAAAAGAAAATAAAAATATGAACAAAATAAAAATGCAATGAATGAAAGTATGCAAACAAATTAAGTAAATAGAATGAGAGTGAAGAATGAGAAGCGAAAGAAAGGAAGAAGAAGTAAGAAAGAGAAGAGGAAGGAAAAATTAGGATTGGTGAAGAAAAGATAAGATTTCTGGCGCTGATTTGGATAAGCTGTGCGACGCAGGCGACGCGGACGCGTGGAGCACGCATTTGTGTGAGTTGCAAAATTTTCTGATGACGTGTACGCGTGGGGCACGCGTACACGTGACTTGGTTTGTGCCATTGGCGTGAGAGCAGCCTCACGCTCGTGCAACTCTCTGTCTCATACGTACTTATTGCCAAAAATTTAATTGACGCGTGCGCGTGAGGGACGCGCACGCGTGGATGGTCTGATTTAGAAAATGACGCAAATGCGTCAGGGACGCGTATGCGTGAAATAGCTTTGTGCTTCCAGCACCATTCCATCCCCACTCCATCATAACTCTCTGCCATACACCCCTTTACGTCGATTGTGTAGGGTCACGCGTGCGCGTGGGTGACGCGTACGCGTGGGAGGCTGATTTTTCAAATGACGCAGACGCGTCAGGGACGCGTTTGCGTGGGCGTGTTTGTGCCTAAGGCACGCCTCCAGCCACGCTCCTGCGTGACTCTTTGTTTATTTCTTCTTTGCTTCGCATGCACACATGACACGGACCGTCAACGACGCTCGCGCGTCGCGTGCATTTTTTTTATGCAGTATGCAGAATGAAAAATGCATAATGCAGATGACTATGTAGAAATTATGAATGAACACGAATAAAAATAAAATAAAATGAAATTAAGAACAAAAAGGCAAGAATATACCATGGTGGGTTGTCTCCCACCTAGTACTTTTAGTTAAAGTCCTTAAGTTGGACATTTGTTGAGCTCTTTGTCATGGAGGCTTGTGCTTGAACTCATCCTGAAACTGCCACCAATGCTTGGACTTCCAATAATCTTCATTATTCTCAAGTGAATTTACCAAGCCTTGAGGGAGTTCTTCACAATTCTTGAGCTCCCAAAGTGGATCCTCATGTATGCCTGGATCCCAAATTCTGTTTTTGCACCCGTCTTCAAGTGGAACATGATGATTCCATCTGGGTGGTAAGCAATCTGAATTCTCTATGGAGTACCAAACTTTTCTTTTAGATCTAACCAAATTATCACCAGTTGAGCCCTTACATCTAGCCCTTAAAATATCAACTTTGATGAGCCTTGATTTGCAACTCCAACCACTAAACAGTCTCCTCTAACGCTTTATACCACAAAGCTTCCTGAGTTGGCCGTCCGTTTCAAAAATACCGTACTCAAGTGGGATAGGAAGACGAACAGAGATAAGTTTTACCCTCTCAAGTGAAGGAGTAGACGACAACCTAGGTGGAGAAGTCTCCAACGTTCTTGACAAAGCATACTCAACTCTCGTCCGCCCTTTTCTAAGGATTTCCGCTTCCACATTATTCTCAGACTCAGTCAGAGAAGAGTCTTCATATTCAAGGAGTTCATTTGCGGATGTAGATTTATCACTAGGAGGACTTGATGCATGATTTTTATCACCAAGGGAACTTTCTTCTTGATCTATCCCATCCAAGTCTTCATAAGGAATATGCCATGGAAGTTGTGCACTGGCCTTCTTGACATCAATTTCAATATTATTGGAGGAGTACTATACAATTCTAGATTTCCATGGAGGTTCAGCATCTCCTAAATCTTCAACCACTTCTTCTTCTGCAACTATTATGGCTTCCTCCACTTGTTCCAATACAAAGCCATGTTTCTCATTGTCCACCGGAGTTTCTAGTGTCTCCTTCATGCTACACTGTTCTTTTGATTCTCCACATGTAGCCATGGGAGTACTTTGAGTGCTCAGATGTTGGGAAGCTAATTGATTTACTACCTCGGTCAAGGTAGTCGCGAATTCTATTACTCCCCGTTTCATCTCTCTTTGCCCTTGAAGAAGAACACCAAGAGTGTCATGCATTAAAGGTTGAGGCGGATATGAGGGCTCATTAATTGGGAGGAAAGGTTCATGATAAGAGGGTGGTTCATCATAATAAGAATGTGGTGGTTCATCACTCTCCATCTTTTCCACCTGTTGCACAGTACGCTTCAATTCCTTGTTCTCAATTTGAGATTCTTTATCCATGAAAGCTTCGGGTGCTATTCGGTTTCCGCTCGGTCCAATTGACGCAGGGTTGCTTGAAATTGATTCATTATTTCCTTTAGATGATCCCTTGACTCTTGTTCTGCTTGGATATCATAAGTAGGATCATAAGACTCTTGGATTGATGGATATGGATGTGGTGTATATGGAGGTGGTGGTCCTTGGGAGTAACTGGGTTGGAATTAGGGTGGGTCTATGTATGTCTCATATGGCTCATAGGGTGATTGATATGGTGGATAAGGGTTAGGGTTATATGAGGTTGTTTGGTAGTAGGGGGCTTGTGAGTTTGGTGGTTCAAAGGTGTGTTGGGGAGGTGATTCATAAGCATATGGTGGGACTTGGTGGTAATTACAAGGGGGTCCACCATATTTATCATCTTGGTACGCTCCTTGGAATGGCTCTTGACCATAGTAATTTGGTGGAGGTTGGTTGTCACGAAGAGTTCTACCATAACTATTGTCTTGGCATGCATTGTAGAATGGTCGTCGTCTATGGTATTTTGGAAGGTGTGGTTGCCTAAAGGGTTGATCAGATCCTCGTGGCTCCGTCCATCTTTGATTGTTCTGACCTTGATGCATGTTCCTGTTATAGCTTCCATTCCTTTCAACAATATTAGAACCAAACTCAAAGCGATGGGGGTGAGAACTCATAGTAACTAATAAAAATTAAAAACAAAAACAGAAACAAATAAACAAGCAAAAAGCAAATATTTACAATAACCAATAATAAGGCACACGTTTGCAATTCCCCGGCAACGGCGCCATTTTTGATGAACGGACTTCTGCCGGTAAAGAATTTCATAAGAATATATAATCGCATTGTAAGTATAGCTTCTAAACCAACAGAAAGTCCTTTCGTACAAAAGTTTTGGTTGCCACTAAAGCAAACCCAATAAAATTTATAACCGAAGTATTCAAACCTCGGGTCGTCTTCTCAAGGAATTGTAGGGAGGTGTGTTTTATTATTGGTTATGGAAAATAGTATTTTTGGGTTTTTGAAAGGTTTGAACAAGAGAAATAAATTGCAGGAATTAATAAATCAATAGCTAAGAAAACTCTTGGCAAGGTATAAAAATTAGAAGTCCTATCCTAGTTATCCTTATCAATTGTGATGAGAATTGGCTTTTGCTCCCACTTGGTCAACCTCTAACTATGAAGGTATGTTAAGTGGATAAATCAATTTGATTCCTCAAGTCCTAATCAATTCCTAAGAAAAGACTGGAGTTAGGAAAATTCAAATCAATCAGTAAAGAATTCCAATTTTCAATCATCAGCTGAGCTTGATAACTCAAGAGTCTCTAATTACTCAACCAAAGCCAATAATATAGAAAGCTAAATAAAAATCATATATCTGAAATACCTCAAATTGCATTAATAAAAGAAATCAAATCTAACATGGAAAATTTCATAAATTAAATTGGGAAAATAAATAAAAGGAACATTGAACCTGGAAATTGAGTAGTAGAAATCCTAATCCTAAAAGAAATCCTAAATCCTAAAACCTAAGAGAGAGGAGAGAGCCTCTCTCTCTCTCTAAAAACTACATCTAAAACCTAAAATTGTGAATATGAATGTTGTATTAATGTTGTATCCGTGTATGGATGCATTCTCCCACTTTATAGCCTCTAATCTGTGTTTTTTGGACCAAAAACTGGGTCAAAAACAGCCCAGAAATCACCCCCAGTGATTTCTGGTACGTACAGGTCGCTGCAAAGTCACGCGGAAGCGTCGTCCACGCGTTAGCGTGGATTGGGTTTTTGCCAAGTCACGCATCCGCGTGATCCACGTGTTCGCGTCACCTGGCTTCATGGAAGCTATGGCAAATTATATATCGTTGCGAAGCTACGGATGTTAGCTCTTTAACGCAACTAAATTCGTGTCATTTAGACTTCTGTAGCTCAAGTTATGATCGATTTAGTATCAAAAGGTCAGGCTGGACAGCATTAGCAGTTCCTTCAGTTTCTTGTATTCCTTCTACTTTTGCATGATTCATTTCCATCCTCTAAGCCATTCCTGCCCTGTAATTCCTGAAATCACTTAATGCACATATCACGGCATCGAATGGTAATAAGAGAGGATTAATATTAGCAAATATAAGGCCAAAGAAGCATGTTTTCAATCATAGCACCAAATCAGGAAGAAAAACGTAAAACATGCGAATTGTATGAATAAGTATGAGAATAATGGATAAAATCCACTAGATTAAGCACAGGATAAACCCTAAAAATGGGGTTTATCAGTAGTCGACCTTTATTAAGTTATTTTTATAGCTCGGTTTTTATCCGATCACATTGAGGTCACTTTGTACGAGTTATTTATATGACTTCTTACATTAATTTGTACCTCGTCGCTTTATCTTGCTGACCATTTTTAGGTCGGGTAATGATTTTTGTGGTTTGTCGAACTTAAGTTAATGCGTTCTAGATAGGAAACTTTTGGAGAAAGAAATAGGAATAATTAAGAAATTCTTTTACAAATCTGTGTACTATGGGATTGGGTACCCCTAGTCCTTGTGCTGGTGCCACATTTAAAAACCCTTATAGTTGAAAAAAAGAGTACATCAATACACGACGTTTGCTACTTAGCTGTAGTACTTCTTTAGGTTACAAGCGTGCCAAGACCTTGGGAGCTCCCGTCCTTGGAGGTCGGACACTTTATAAGAACCCTTGCCTAGGACCTTTATTATCTTGTAAGGTCCTTTCTTGTTTGCAGCTAGCTTTCCTTCACCCGACTTCTGTATTCCAATATCATTTAGAATTATGACAATGTCGTTGGTGGTGAAGTTTCTTTTGATCACTTTTTGATTATACCTTAGAGCCATCCTTTGCTTTAGGGTTTCCTCTCTAATCCGAGCTTTTTCTCGCACTTTATAGAGGAGGTTAAGCTCTTCTCTTTGAGCCTGGGCGTTAGCTCTTTTATTGTAAAATGTGACTCTAGGTGATTCTTCAGCTACTTCTATGGGGTCACTGCTTCCATTCCGTATACAAGTCGGAAGGGTGATTCTCCCACTGTGGAATGTGGAGTGGTTTGATATGCCCACAAGACATGAGGAAGTTCGTCCACCCAAGCTCCTTTCGCATCTTGCAATCGGCGTTTTAACCCGGCCAATATGACTTTATTGGCAGTTTTAGCTTGTCCATTGGCCTGGGGGTGCTCCGCGGATGTGAACTGGTCTTTTATTTTCAAGTCGGGCACCAAGTTTCTAAAGGTCAAGTCGGTAAATTGTGTTCCATTATCCGTGGTGATGGAATGGGGAACCCCAAACCTTGTGACAATATTTTTGTACAAGAAATTTTGACTTCTTTGGGTAGTGATGATTGCTAAAGGCTCTATCTCAATCCATTTAGTAAAGTAGTCAATCTCCACTATGAGGTATTTGAATTGGCCTAGGGCATGTGAAAATTATCCGAGCAGATCAAGTCCCCATTTCGCAAATGGCCATGGTGAGGTGACGCTGATGAGCTCCTCAGGAGGAACCATATGGAAATTAGCATGTTTCTGGAAAGGCGGGCATGTTTTTGACGAACTCGGCTGCCTCCTTCTGCAAGGTCGGCCAGATAAAGCTAGATCGGATCACATTTTCTTAGCTAGTGACCGAGCTCCTAGGTGGTTTCCACATATGTCACTATGTACGTCCTCCAGGACTTCCTTTGTGCTGAAGGTCAGGATGCATTCTAAGAGGGGTGTTGAGATCCCTCTTTTGTATAGGATATTGTGGACCAATGTATAGTTTTGTGCCTCTTTCATGAGCCTTTTGGCCTCCTTTTCATCCTTCGGGAGTATGTCAAATTTGAGGTAGTTGACTATGGGGGTCATCCACCCTAAATGTTGATTTGTATAGTCAGTACTTCCTTTTCCTTTAATATGGATGGCGTTTGTAGAGTCTCTTGAATGAGACTTCTATTGTTGCCCCCTGGCTTGGTGCTGGCTAACTTTGATAGAGCATCAGCTCGGGCATTGGACTCTCGAGTTATGTGTCGTACCTCACTTTTTGAAAAGCGTGTCAGTTGTTCTCATGTCTCATCCAAGTACTTCTTTATAGTGGGGTCTTTAAATTGGTATGTGCCATTAATTTGCGAAGTTATTACTTGTGAATCACTGAACACCACCATCTTTTCTTCCTCCACTTCTTTAGCCAGCTTCAAGCCAACGAGTAGGGTCTCATATTCTGCCTGATTATTAGAAGCGGGAAACTCGAATCTTAAAGATAGTTCTATCCGAATTCCTTGGTTACTTTCTAGGATTGCACTAGCTCCACTTACCGCCTTATTTGATGACCTGTCTACATACAAACTCCATGTAACTGGATTTTTCGGACTTTCGGTGTATTCGGGGATGAAGTCGGTGAGGTATCGTGATTTGATGGTTGTCCGAGTTTCGTACATTATGTCGAATTCGGATAGTTCTATCACCCATTGTAGCATCCGACTTGCTAAGTCCATCTTTTGTAGGACGTGTTTTATTGGTTGATTAGTTTAGACTTTGATGGTATGATCTTGGAAGTAAGGTCGGAGCCTGCGAGATATAAGAACAAGGACATAAGCAAGCTTCTCTATCTTTTGATAATTTAGCTCTGCCTCTTGTAAGACTTTGCTGATGAAGTAGATAGGTTGCTACCCTTTTTTGTCTTATCAGACTAGAGCCGAAGCTATAGCCCTACTTCCAACTAATAAGTATAGCACTGGTTCTTCCCCTTTTTCAGGTCGGGTAAGTATGGGTGGTTGCCCCAAGTCTTGAAGCCTTGGAAGGCGTGTTTGCATTCTGGGGTCCATTCAAATTATTTCTCCTTCCTTAGAATTAAGTAGAGGGGAAGTGATTTCAGAGCTGACCCTACTAAAAATCTGGATAGAGTGGACAACCTTCCATTTAATTATTGGATCTTTAACACAAGTCAGCCTCTTCATATTAAGGATAGTCTGACATTTGTCAAGGTTTTATTTCTATGCCTCTTTGAGTCAACATAAACCTTAAGAACTTTCCAGCTTCTACTGCAAAGATGCATTTTGAGGGATTTAACCTCATTTTGTGCTTTTTTATAGTGGAAAATACTTTCGAAAGGTCAGACAATAGTGTTCCGTCCTCTTTGGTCTTAACGAGCATGTCATCCACATATACTTCAATGAGTTTTCCTATGTGAGAGAAAAACACCTTATTCATCAATCGTTGGTAGGTATTTCTTGCATTCTTCAATCCAAAAGGCATTACTATGTAGTAATAGTTTGCTTTTGAAGTTATGAATGAGGTCTTTTCTTAATTCGGTTTGTACATTGGGATTTGATTGTATCCCGAGTAGCCGTCTATAAAGGACAGATATCTGTAACCTGAGGCAGAGTCGACCAGAGCATCAATGCCGAGGAGTGGATAAGAATCTTTTAGACAGGCTTTGTTGACATCGGTGTAATCGACACAAATTCTCCATTTTATGTTTTTCTTTTTCGCCAATACAACATTGGCTAGCCAAAGTGGATATTTCACCTCTTATAAATTCTGCTTCTAATAGGGCCTGCATTTGCTCTTCTACAACCTGTGTTCGTTCTGGTCTGAGCTTTCTACGCTTTTGTAAAACAGGTCAGGAACCTGGGCACACAGCAAGCCTATGGCACATCAGGTCGGGATCAATATCGGGCATGTCAGAGGCTTTCCAGGCAAAGAGATTGGAGTTTTTCCTCATCAATTCAATGAGTTGTTTCTTTAGGTTTTCCTCCAGGTTCGCCCCTATACTCGTTGTCTTGTCGGGTTGGTCTCTGATTTGTATCTCTTTCGTTTTGCCTTCTGTTTGAGGTCGTAGTTCTTCTCAAATTCGGACTCCACCTAACTCGATTGTATTGACTTCTTTGCCTTCCGAGCTGCCTTTCAAACTAAGGCTCTCATTATAGCATTTTCTTGCTAACTTTTTATCTCCTTTAATGGTGGCAATCCCTTCAGCTGTGGAAAATTTCATGCAAAGATGTGGGGTGGAGACAATAGCCCGCAATTCGATATAAGGTCGTCCGACCTATTAGAACATTATAGGCTGAACTTACATTGACTACAATGTAGTCAACGCTTAGTGTCCTTGACCTGGCACCTTTTTCGAAGGTGGTGTACAATAAAATGTAACCCAGAGGTTGGATTGGGGTGTTTCCTAGTCTAAAAAAGCTGTCTGGGTACGCCCTTAGATCCTTTTTCTCTAACCCGTCAAAGGCATGTTTGAACAGAATATCCGCTGAGCTGCCCTGATCTACCAAGGTTCGGTAAAAGTTAGTGTTTTCTAGGATCATAGTTATCACCACTAGGTCATCGTGCCCTGGTACTATTCCTTAAGCATCCTCTTTAGCGAAGGAGATAGTGACTAAGTCGAACGATTGACTGTCCTTGCCGAATTGATATACTTCCTTGAGGTACATTTTTTGTGAGGATTTTGATATTCCTCCTCCTGCAAATCTACCATTAATCATGTGTATATGTTGTTCGAGGGTGTAAGGAGGGCGTTCTGGTCATTTTCCTTTATCCTTTCTTCTTTTTCTTAGGTCGTCCGACCTGTCTGCCAAGTATCTATCAAGTCGGCCTTCTCTGGCCAATTTTTCTATGACATTCTTTAGGTCATAGCATTCATAGTGGAATGCCCGTATAGTTTGTGGTACTCACAATATTTAGTTCGACTTCCAGTTTTCTAATGCTTAATTGGATGATGCAACACCCTACCATACAGAGCTTTACGCTTTAGTCATAAAACAGAGGTGGTGTGGTATTACGACCTCTAAAAGTAAAATTATATAATATAATATAGGTGAAGAATTATTTTTATCTAGGAGCCTTTGAAGAAAAGTTTAAAACAAAAGCCGTAATGCTCACGTAAATGGAAAACTTGTGTGTGAAGAAAACTAGGATTCATAATTATAATAAACAGAAAGTAGGAATAGAGGGTCAAAAGTACAAAATAACAAGCTCCTAACTCAGCTTGCGAAGCTAAGGCTGGCCGAAGAATATTTACATACTTATATACATAACCCGATGCCCAAAATACATACATAAAACCCTAGTTTTCCATAAACTTCTAAGAGGTACAAAAGTAAAGTAAGTCGTCGGAGAGTTAAATACATAAGATTATATACAAATAGACACCCAAATAACATCCTAGAAAACACTTCGCTGAATAACTCCAGATGCCTACCGAGGAGTCTCTCGACCTGTATTTGAAAAAAGAACAACACAGTATGGGGTGAGAACCAGAAGTTCTCAGCATGGTAAAGGTGTCACGCACATAAGATATAAAGTCTTGGAAATGTCAGAGGCAATCCTAGAACACTGACACTCAGATTATAAAACTTAATGGATTTAAAGACGAAAGCCATAATTAGGGTGGTCCACTAAGGTTCTTGATCTTAACCAAATTCTAACTAAAACCCTTAACCATTTCACTTTCCTCCACAATCCTCTAAAATCACCAGCAGAATAACACAGACAAACAAGGCAGATAACACAAGCACAAGTAAAGTACAAGTAATACAAGTAGCAAGGATAGAAGGTAAGCATGATAATCACATAGGCAAGCCCAATTAATTTACATTCAAACAAAGTACACATATGCATATAATGTATGTCTATCCTACTGGCCATAAGCTCACGTGTCGGTTAAACTGCCAGAACTCGACACATCCAGTAGCTAACCCGAACATTGGTCTCTAGTTTGCGCCTCTCCAAGAGGATCATAAACGAAGGAGAGTGCCTTTCCACATCGAAGGAGAGTGCCTTTCCACCTTCTCCTGGAGGATATACGAAGGAGAGTGTCTTTCCACATCAAAGGAGTGTGCCTTTCCACCTTGCAACCAGAGAAAAATGTGGGGAAAACAATACGAAGGAGAGTGCCTTTGCACTTTTTCCACATCCCCATCACAACAAGAGAGGGAACTTCCGTCATCAACTTGCCATCCGATCACATTTTCAAGTTAACACGCAAGCGGGATTGCACACAGATCTTGACTTCTCGGCCATTTCGGTCACACACACATCTCGACCATTCCGACCACACTCAGTCATCCCCAATCTCATCATTAACATCTCAATTCAGTTACTCTAGACATTCCTCTACCTCCAAGTAAGCTTCCTTTCCATAGCATAATCTCATCACTACGCTTAAAACTAATCTTTAGGGGGCTAAAATCATGAAAATAGAGGTTTAGAGGTTTAAAATCATGTTTAAAACACAAAAATTCCATTTGTTAAAAATAGGGGTCATGCGTACGCGTGAGTGCGCGTTTGGACCAGGATGCGTACGCATTGCCCTTTTCGCGTACGCATGCGCACTAGGCAGAAACAACTAGTCGTGCATGAGGGATTTTGCGTACGCAAAAACCCCAGGTCATGCGTACGCGTGGGCGTACATTTTATCAAAAGTTTAACTAAGTTTGAAAAGCTGCAGAATTTTAGTTTTGGATCCCAACCTTCTGATGCACATAACCTTTTCGTTTTAAATCATTTTTCTTTTGTTCTTCGAACAGCGTAAACTTCACGAACTCAATTTTCCTATAAAATAGATTTGAAGCAATTTGAGGGTCCGGAAGCCGAGTTATGGCTCGCCGAAGTTTGGCTAGAAACTAACTTTACACCAAAAGATTCAAACCTCAATTTTCATAAAAAGCAAATTCAATTCCCAGTTCCTTTACACATATCCAACACAACAATATACCAATTTGAATGCCAAAACCTCCACAACGTACCTCAATCAATTAAACCTCAAAATAAACTTCACAAGCTTGCCAACAATCATCAACATACCATCCTATATATACACCTTCATGGTCACCAATTCATTCAACATCATCACATCATCATTTATCATTCCATTTCCAACATAATCAATAAACACCAACACATGCTAAAACCATATTATCATTCATTATCACAAGCACTAAGCATTTAACACACTTAATCTTTCCAACCTATCCTATGGTCATCTAGCCTAAGTTTTCACAAGACATTATATATTAAATACGAGAAACCTAAAACATACCTTGGCCGATTTCTACGTATAATCCGAAACACCACAATTAACCACCGTTTTGCAAGACCCAAGCTTCCATGGTCATACCAAACAGGTTTTCGGCTCCCCAAAAATCCAATATCAAATCTCCAACACCACCAATTTGTTTCCAAAGTATACAATCCGAACTAATTTCACTAAATAACACTAAAATTGCCATAAGGTTCACTAATTATATAACTTGAAAAGGATTAAACGTTCTTCACCTTACCAACGGAAAATTGGGACAAGACCAGGCAAGTTCACGAAGCTAATTCAATCCTAAACACCAAAATTACACAAAATTCAACAAAATTACATATTGAATTTCAAAATTAGGGGAAGAGAAAATCAGAACTGGAAAGTAGGTTCCTTACCAAATTAGTTATCGGGTTTTGTAGAGCTCAACGCTGCAGTTGTGTAACTGCAAACGGTGCGGCGATCAGAGCTCTGGATCAAAAGTTATGTGAGATTGAAATCTAGCCAAGGGTTTGCATGTTCTTTGCTCTCCTTCATCAATTTCCAGCGTGTTTTATTATGAAACAAGGGAGAGCAGCTGAAGCTCTTATTAATTGTGGGCTTGGGTTGGGCCTTGGGCCCATTTTGGGCCCGATTCAATCGGTTTGGCCCGTTCGGCCTAATCTTGGGCCAAATTCTTTAAAATTTGTGTCAAAATTTTTATTTTAATTTTCTCTATCACTTTAAACTATAAAATTCCATTTTAAAATAATTAATTTATTTACTAATTATTTACTAATTTCTCGGATTTTACAAATGAGGAGGCAGGAGTTTCTCTATGTGGCATATTTCCCAGTAAACATCAACCAGGGAAACCCTTAGGGGGTGTAGTTGTGACGCTTTCGAGGTTTTTCTACATTTTTCTCCTCCTTTTTCTTGGGTTCCCTTTTTTGTCCCAAGTTTGATAGTAGGGCAAGTTATATCGCGAAGGAGGTTCCTTGAGTCGGGAGTTTTCTGCCATGTTGATGTATTTTTCTGCCCTATGTTGAATTTCATTAAGAGAAATCGGATATCTCTTGGATATTGACTGAGAAAATGGCCTTTCTCTAAGGCCATTGACCAGACCCATAATTATAGCTTCAGTTGGTAGACTTTGAATTTTCAAGCAAGCTTTGTTGAACCTTTCCATATAGTCACGAAGGGTTTTCCCAACCTTGCTCTTGCTATACTCCCAGCAGGCTCGGGGCGTGCTTCATTTTGTCTTTCTGAATGGAGAAACTAGTAAAAAATTTTCTTGCCAGGTCGTCAAAGCTAGTGATCAACCTGGGGGGAAGACTATCAAACTATTTCATTGCAGCCTTGGTTAAAGTAGTCGAGAAGGCTTTGAAACGATTGGCGACAGAGTCGTTGGTTCTGCTTCTAAAGTTACTGAGATGGTGGCTCGGATCAGATGTTCTGTCATAGAGATCCATGTTGGGCGATTAGAAGTTCCTAGAAAATTTAGCCTTCATGATCTCTTTAGTGAACGGATTTTGCCCTTCCAAGGAATTTTTCTCACGCTTCGCCTGATTATTCCTCCTTTGTATATCAGCTTCCAGTTTCTGTAACTTGTTGTCTAACTCCTTTTGCCACCTTACTTCTTTTTGCAATTTTTGTTGTCTTTCAGCCTCGTGTTCAAGCTGTTGTAGCCAATCCCCTTGGCCATGGACGAGATCCAGGATCTCGGTTGCTTGAGGTTGGTCCTCAACCTTGGGATGGTAGACCTCGGACTGGATCCTCCTTGTTTGAGGATTTCCTGAGATCCCTTCCCCGTGGGGGCCATGGTGTGGTGGTAGAGGCAGAAGCAAGAGGGCTTGGTCTTCTGGCTGATCTTCTGACTCAGACTCAGATGCCATATAGCCGTCTCTGCGCTCGTGGTCTACCATTTGTTAGAGGGTGAATCCCAGATCCTCGGTAACGACGTCAATATTCTAATGGTTACTTGAAATATTGATTTGGACTTGAACATGAGGTCCAGGTCCCTTTGAGTGGTAGCTTCTGACTTGTGATGCCGAGGTGCCATCTGTCCGAGTTTCTCGTGAGGAAGTGGGTGGTGGTACCTGCAAGAGACTCTGATACTTAAGTTAGCAAGGGCTTTAGGCAGATTTTTAGTAGATTAGAACGTGCCTTATACCTGAGGGGTGCAAGTATATTTATAGTAGAGTAGATAACCACCTTTGTTGGAATAGTTCCATCTTTATTGACGGATAACCGTTCCTTATATCTTGGGAGTTTTTTAGGATCTATCTTTCAGGGAAGATAGAGATAGTTGGAGAGATTCGGGGAGGAAGTTATTTAGATAAGCATAAGCTGCCCCTTTGAATCGTGCCCGACTTCTTTAAGGAGGTCAGGTATGCGGTAGGGTCCACCCTCTTAGGCGGGTCTTTTATCCTTATTGGGCCAGATTTTTATATTTTGGGGCAGGGTATGAACAAGAAGTATGTGAGTCATTCTTATATTATCATAGCATTCCATCAGTTAAGTGCCTACCTTACGTCTAAATTGGGTAGAAAGTCTCACTTTCTCCTCAACACGGAATAGCAGAATTGTGCCTCCTGGGATTTCGGCATAGAACAAACTTGACTCCCTATCAGCTTGTGTCTTTAGAAATTTCTTCCATAAAAAATGCAATCAACTTTGTCACAATAAAGATCATAAGAATGAATATAAAATCTAAAACGAGTCAAAGTGTACATCATTTTCCAGAATAAACAAATTGAAATTAATTTCTCAAGTCATGTCATTTGTAAGTTAGGACTAATAGGTTGTATGAAGAAACTGAGAAATTATTTGATAAATTCACAGAGAAAAAGTCTTTGCTAAGGAACCTGGATGATGTTGGCAAAAAAAATACAAGTAAACGACGAGAGCGGTGCGTGAGAAAAAGTTTTTGCTGGAGGAACTGGGTTCTTCTTCTTCTTTGTCCAAACGGAGAGGAGAACGACGGAAAACGACATGGTGACTGCTAGTGCGTGCTGCTACTACGTGAAGACTGACGGAGAGGGAGCGCGGCTACGAGGAAGGGAGAAGGTGAGGATAGATTGCTGCTGTCCGAGTAGGGGATTAGGGGTGAGGTTGCTCTTTATTGGTAGATTGGTATACAATGATGAAAAATAATTGCTCAGATGTGTTCTTCTTTTCTGTATGAATGGGGGTAAGAGAGATTAGATTAGGGTTCATGAGAAACGAAATAATTTTTTAGTGTATATGATTAATGAAATGTATTTTGGTTTTTATTTTTAAATTAATTCAGATTTAAAATTTTAAAACTAAAACAATTTAAATTTTGACTAAATTAAAAGGATTATGGTAGTTTTTGTTTAATATAAAAAAAGATATTTAAGTTTTTTTATAAAATTAAATAAAAAATATTTTTTATTTTTATTAAAGTACAAGGGTGCTTTAGTAAAAGTATTGATATGATATATATTCAAAAAAAGAAAAATTAATTACTAATGTGAAAAATACAATGCACATCTAATGTTTTAATTTATCCATAATTTTATTGTACCTGTATGTATGAATTTATCATCGTACTGAAATAAACACCATAAAATATTATAAAATAAAAGAAGAAACTCCTACATGTTCTACCATTTTACTTAGGGAAGTTCTATAGTGACATTGATTTTGGTGGCTAAGGGTGGCATAAGTTTAACCAACAAGTAAAATATTGACACATGACAAGAAAATTAAATCTAAAATCAAAATTATTTTCTCTTTCTCTTATAAGTTTTTTTACTTTTTCTTTTTGTAATTTTAAAAAACTAAAAATAAAATAATATTCTCTCTTATAATTTTTTATGATTATTTTTAAACTAACACCAAGAGAAAGAATATCATTTTGGTGTTAGTTTTTCAAAATTACAAAAAAATAATTATAAAAAATTATTTTTTAGAAATAAAAAAAATAATAATAATTAAAAAAATAATTTTGGTGTTATTTTTAGAAATTATTAAAAATAATAATAAAAATAATAATAAAAAATTATTTTAGTAAAAATAATTATAAAAATTATTTTTTAAAAATAAAAATAATAATTATAAAATTATTTTAGTGTTATTTTTTTGAAATTAATTTTTATAATTATGAAAATAATTATAAAAAATAATTTTGATAAAAATAATCATAAAAAATTATAAGAGAAAGAATTATTTTGATTTTAGATTTAATTTTCTTGTCATATGTCAATATTTTATTTATTGGTCAAACTTATACTACCCTTAACCACCAAAACCAATGCCACCATAGAATTTCCCAGTTATTATCTCCTACATTTAAATCTTTCTTTTTGAGTCTCGAAAAAACAAGAAGAACCCAAGTCATATGATAAGGAAGCAATTAAGGATCCTTATTGGCGAAGTGCTATTAATGATGAATTATGTGCTCTAAAGAGGAATAAGATTTGGTTACTTACCACCTGACCACCTGGACGGATATGTAGTCTCAAACTCAAGATTAATGGCACTATTGAGTGAAACAAAGCTAGGTTGGTTCACTCAAACAGCAGAGCTAAATTACTTTTGAGACATTTAGTCCAGTTGTGAAAATGGCAACATTAAATATTGTCTATCTTGGCAGCAACTGTTATGTAGAATTGGTCTATTCACCATCTGGATTTTAACACTGCCTACTTAGGTAGAGATCTATCAGGGTTCAGGAGCTATGTTCATCAAAGTCCCACATGGATTAGAAGTCTTGAATCCAAGTCTGGTGTGTAGATCAAATAGGTCATTCTATATGGCCTCAAACGAGTCAGTAAACAGTAAAATACTATATTGAGATCTGTTTTGGTATCAATACACAGTGCAACTATCAAGATTTTCAGGAACAACTCTTGCATCAACTTCTGATTATCAAAGATTGATAGGAATGTTACTTTATATACTTCACCAACACTGACCAAAAATTAGCTATGCATTATTGAAGTTAAGCTAATTTTTAGACTGTGCAATTGATGAACACTTTTAAGCAGAATTAGTGATATTGAAGATATGAGTAAATACTCAATCTGTTTCTTGTCCATTTTTACGAAGGACAAAGCGATTTTTGTCCAAAAAAAAGAGACAATTCGACCCTTAACCTTTTTATTTTGGATAATACGATCCCTCTGTTAAAAAATCTATCAAATATTAACAAAAATTAGTTTTGTGGGGGTTTTAAACCTTCACAAACTATTATAAGTTTGTTTTTAAAAATTCATTCACCAATGGTGGTTAAGTGAAGAAAAACCATTGATGAAAATGATGCCGCAAAAAAAATAATAATTGTAGTACAATACCTTTTAAAGGAAAAAAATAACATCAAATAAGAAATGAAAGAAGAGAATTTTAATGTTGATAATATTGGTATTGGTGATGATGACAGTAGAGGAGATAATGATGTTGATAAAGTATGGTTACACAATAAAAATAATAAGGTAGGAGTGATACTAATGAAGATGAAAAAGGTAGTAATAGTAGTAGTGGTAGTAATTGATTATATTGTTAAAAAGATTTTTGTGAGGGTTTAAAACTACTACAAAATACAAATAAAACACCCCACAAAATTAATTTTTGTTATTATTTAACAATTGACCGAAATATCCTTTTTTTTCTTTTTTTTACAGAAATCACTTTGCCCTTTGTGAAAATGGATAAGGATCGAATTAGGTCTTTACTCTTGTGATATCTAAAAGGTGAGTCACCTTTGTAATCGTTGCCAGTTGCCACAATAGATTTAACTTCAAGTTGCTTTTGGGATTGTAATCGAGTTACATATCCAGATTCTAGGAGGTAGATTTTAGGATAATGCTTCTTAGGGACTTCAATTGTGACTTGAAAGAGTAAAAATCAAACAAAGATGGCAAGATCATCTTATGAGGCAGAACAAATATCAAGCAGTAACTTGTGAGGCTCAATGGCTTACCAATGCTTCAAAAGTTACAAATCAAGCAAAAAAGACCAATACGAATCTCCTCTGACAGTCAATTGCCATTGCCATGAAAAAACTAAACATATAGAAGCCTATTGTCATGTTGTAAGCGATCAATGACATGAGATTAACGAAGTTTTTGTCAATCTCTACTATGGAACAAGCTATTGACATTAACCAACGCATTATTAGCTCCAAATCCATTGTATCTTGTCACTCCAAGATGGAATTGATGGATTATACATGGTCCCAACATGAAAGGTGGTGTGGCTTGAGCTAATTGGCAAAGAAACTTATTACTTGTTTTAACTAAGTTTGTATGTTAAGTTAATTATTAGGAATCAAGTTAGTTATAAATAGAAACAGAAAGGAGCAATTACAATAGAAAAGCAGTTAGAGTAGTTGTTGAGCTGGATTGATTGTAACTAACTTATTGTATATTAGTTTGGAGCATCTATGAAAGTGTGATTCATCATTATCATTCAATGAAGTAAACCTAGATGTACATCAGTACATAGTTCATACCTCAAGTAATAGAGATGATATTAATCTAACCTGTAGGTCATATATTAGATATGTTATTGTATACAAAAGAAAGGGACTACTCTAACAAATGAAGTAATCTTAGTGCGTAGTAATTGATTCTGGAGTATATTATTCTGGCATTATAATTATTTTACACTTACGTTATTTGATGAAAAATTATTTTAAAAGATGCCTGCTGTGAGTTTTGTTGAATAAGCTTGCCAAGGAACACTTGTTTAAAAAATTTATTCAAATGCAGATCAATGTCTAAATCGGACTATCACATGTAGTTTCATTTAAAGCTCATTCAGAACAAGCGGACAGTCAATGAGCTATAGCTCAAATGACATTATCTCTTCATCCTCACCTATAAATCTTGAATTCGAGTCTCATTTCTAACTTTAGAGGAAAAAAAAAATAAAGCGGACAGTCGGATACCAAAGTCTTCCCTCTCAAACATGTGCCAAAACAATTATACCAACTCAAGTAAATCTTGAAATGGAAAACAAGGTTTTATGCCAACATATAGCTAGTAACCAGCATGATGAAAATCGATAATCGCACACTTGAAACCTTTTTTAAAAGTGAATAGTTTTTCTTTGAAGTCGTCAATAGCCTTCGATTCTCTTTGCCAACCATAATAGGAGAAGCTCATCCTCTTTAGTACTAAAGCATTTTCCACAATAAATTTAGCCAAACAAAGCTCATGCTCACTTCCATGAATTCTTCCAAATTTCACCACTTCTACGGTGGACACCAAGCATTTGGGCACGGCAGCAGAATTCAATATCTCTTTCTCAAACATAGATATTCCCTGATTAATATTAACAATGACCAATCATTTTTATTTTTTATTTTTTGAAAAAAAGATTCTAATTAATCATTGCAAATATCTAGCTAAAAATAGCACAATGCATATCGTAAATTGAAAAGGCTTAGAAAAATAAAAAATAAAAATTCTGGTTAAATGAAATCTGAAATATTGGTAGCTCGAAATAAGGGGCACACTAATAAATAAATAAATAAATAATGATATATTCATATTCTTCTAATAATTATATTGTAATTTTTTAATACGAAACTTTTAAGTATTTTTTATTTTTTTAATAAATTAAATACAAATTAATATTATTTTTTTGTTTAAAGTTAAGAGATGATTCAAATATTTAAAAGTATGTAATATTACACCTTAAAACCTTTAAAATTAGCTAATATTGACTAACCTAATCTTCCATACTTTTTTTTAAACATAAAAAAATTTAAATAAACAAGTTATTTTTGTAATTAAATTCAATAAAATTTCTTTTGTTATGTTTCTCTTCCTTTTCCTCCTTCAACAACAAATATTTCTCAATCTTTAAGTTATTGAATCAACTTAATTAGTTCGAGTTAGTTATCAAAATACTTTGTCACTTAGTATTATCATTGTTATAATGCACCAATAATCATTTCAATAAATGGTGACTTATAAACCTCTTGTGATCACTAACCTTAAATTCAAGGGTCCTGATAACTGGAGACATATGAAGTAAGCCTAACAGAGTTTCACCATTAACCAAGTCAAGCTCAAGATGGGTCAACATTTTCATCCATGGCAAAGTAGTCAAAGAAACTTTGCATTCTGCCAGAACCTGCATAACTTCAAATGAAACTTCTTTGCAAATATAAAAGATTTTGAACAAATATATAGATATAGCAAATGTTTCGCATGTGTCCAAAAATTCTGAATTATACAATATATCTATTATCAATAACAAAGGATATATGAGAGAAATTTGGTATATAACTTTTTTTAAATGTTCTTTATTATATATAACTTATAATAAATATGTTAATTTCGAGGTTAAACTCATTTAACTTTTTTATTTTAGTATAACGTAATTATTCTTTTAGCTAATCTAACAATTATTATTCACGTTTAATTTATAAACAAGTGAATTAATAAAGTAGTATCTATTATCAAACTACGATTATTATAAAAGTTATTTATCGAAAATGTTTGGTAGTCAAAGAAAATCAGTCAAAAATAGCCATAATTTATCTTATTTAATATTTATTAACAAGTTTTGGGTGTTTTTTTTCTCCCTAACATTACCGTTATTTATATATACATACGTGTATGATTGAAGAAAAAAAAAAAACTAAGTTATTGATTACATATAAATTTGTCTAATCTAATTTTAACAAAAATGATACAGTTTAATCGATTACATGTATTAAATTGTAATTAATAAAAAACATCTTTAAAAAAAGAACCTTTGAAACATCTGTTACCTGTGTGCCCACAAGGTTGAGGCATTTTACTTGAGTGAATTGTTTAAAAAGCCTAGAAATACGAATCTGTGTTTCTTGTAGAGTCACATTTTTAGGTCTCCGTAAAATGATATTTGCAGTAGCACCTTTGGCTGATGATGGATCACCAAAAACGAGATCTTCTAACATATAACCACCCCATGTGAATTCGGTTAGACGCGAAGAACAAATCTTGATCATAGCAGCAAAATTATTAAGCGACTCCTCGCCAGATACAGCTTTGCTGCTGCCGTGTTCAACGGAAAACCTTTCAAGCAAAGGTACTTCGAAAGTCACACATTTTACCCTTAGCCAGTAGCAATTTTTTGTTTTCAGCTCTTTGAGCACAGGGCAACTAAGTCCCACATCCTTCAAGTGAAAAGTAAATATAATCCCAGACAGGTCCAAGAATTCTAGGTTGCTGAAATGGAAATAACCATATGAGTATGACGGCGTCGGAATTCGAATAGCACAACGACTCATGTGCAAGACCAATTCTTCCATATAATATTTGTTTTTCATAAAGAGATGATGAGAAGAAAGAGCTGATAAGTTATGATCGTGATCTAAACGAAGATCAAGTTTCTTGACACGTCTACCCAAGATATTTACCATCCATGTGTTCACAACGGATGGATCGTATTTGTTGGAAATAACAAGAATCAAACTCTGGACACTTGAACTTTCAGTGAGGAGGAGAGATCTGTTCACAAAGTCTATGAAGTGTTGTTTTCCTGTCTTCTTCTTGCCGTGATAGAAAATGTGCTCATTCAATTCTAGCTTGGTGACACATGTCCAGCGGCCTATCCATGTCTTGGATAACACGCTTGTACGGACAGCGTCTCTGATTGGGAGACAAGAGAGTATTTGGCTTATGATTTGTTCGGGTAGGTTGCTCATTATGTCTTTGCCTTCGTTTGATTTTTGCCTTTTGCGATCCATGTGTTTGTATCAAGTCCGATCCAGTCCCTACAAATACATACTTTGTAACATTAGATACTAATAAGTTGAGGAAATTGATAAACACTCATCACTACTAGTCTACTACCCAGTCGATCCTACCTCTAATTGCGTACGCAGAAATCTTAATTCATAATGCCATGAGGCACAACATCGTGGCTTTATGTTACTTATATACTGTTAGATGTGAGAATGATAGAGATTGAGGGATGTCTAGAGGCGCAAAGCAGGAGTTTCTGATCTTCTAATTAAGTTGGACTATTATTATAGGATATTATTAGGATGGTTTAATAACGTCGGGATTCTATATAGTCACTCGATCATAAATTTTCATATTAGTGGCTAAAAATATCATTATTATTTGGCGTTAATAATAATGCCCTTAAATGAAACTAAATTTTCACAGTGATATTGAAATTCGTGATGTGCCTAATTTGACTTTGGAAATTTCAATGGTATTATAATCGTTTTTAAGATTGGACTTTGGATATTATAGTAATTTCTCGACTCATTTTCAACCGTGACTTACTTCTTAACAAGTAGAGTGATGAGTTAGCATTCTCTTATCACTGTCATTTGCTTTTGGCGCTCCATTAGAGTGACTTTGCAACATTTTCTATGAATGAATTCTAAGAAACAAATAACGTTGTTTCACAGTAGTACAATGCGAAAAGATAGTGCCAACTCATCATTCTGTTTAGAGGAGCTCTCAAATCAGTTATTATATATTTATATACGTATTATTTAATTTATTTTTAATATATATTTTATATATATTTAATATATATTATATAATAATAACTAATTTTAATAATTAATTTTAATATACACTTAACATAATTAATTTCTATATGTCCACATTTATAATATCATATAAAATAACATTTATCTATATAATTAACCAAGCATCAATTTTATAATATTTTATATTAAATTATTCAATTACATAAAAAATATATTATAAAAAAATATTAATTCAATAAATATATAAATTTTGATATTAAATGTATTTTATTTTATAAAATTATGAAAATTATATAAAAAAGGACCAAAATCGTGTTAGTGTCAGATAATGACATTTAATTAAGTTATTTATATAGTTGTCATGTCAATACTAAATTTAATTAGTTTTTGAAAATGTAAAGAAAATCTATTTATATAGTCGCATATATATAATCTTCGAGAATATTCATCTATGTAAAACCAGCTTAAGATCAATCTCACCTGTTTTTAATAATATAGAGAAAAACATATATTGTCATAGCTGCATTAATTTATAATATCACAGAAAATAAATTATGTAACTAACCAAGAAATAATATATAAACTCATAATTTCTCATATTAAATTTTTAATTATATAAAAAATTATATTCAAATATTTTATGTGTTTTTTCTTAAATAAAAAGTTCAACCCAATAAGGTGGAGCATCAATGAAAAATATTAGACAGATAAAATAAACTAAAGAAAAGTATAATGAGCCAATACCCTTATTGTACAATGCATACAATGGGAGTTTAATTGTAATTAAAATTAAATTATAGGTAATTAATTAATTTTGATTTCTTTCTAATTTGAAATTTGAAACAAATTAGGATTACCGTCAGTTATAGAATCAAACCAATGATCTCCCTCTCTCAAGACGGTGTGACCTCCACTCTCTTGATTATTCCGAGAATCTCGCCGCTTCAGCTCCGCCACGATCACTGACTGCTGTCTGCATCTGTTACCACCGCCTTCTCGTCCGCACAGTCCACCGGCCAGCATTGCGTCCCATTGGTTTGCACGATAGTCGTGCCGACGCAGCAACCAGGATCTCCAGCAAGGACAGTGCGCAGCCGGTGTGCCGTCTTCCGAATGGCGACACCGTAAGACGAACGTGTTTTAAGTGAAGGTCCTTCTTCATGCACACCACTGAGCCGAGGTTCATTAATGGAGTGCCAGATGATTGAACCGTTAGATTGTGTTCCGTCTGCCGTTGCAGAGAATTTATCAAATCAACATAAAAATATATCCGATGATGTCGTTGTCCACGGTGAAAAGTCGAACAAAGTGAGCAATTACGATCAACAAATTGAGCCATGGATGGTTTTTTTGAATAATGTAGATTCGGAGTCACAATGTGAATGGGGTGTTTTTTTTTATAATTAATGCAGTATTCATATGTGATCGATGAGTTGAGATTCAACTAAAGTTGTAATTGTTTTATATTAAATGGTATGATTATATGCATGGGGAAGTTGCATAAATTAATTGAATAGTATCCTTATATGCAGGGAAGCAAATTTTATGCGTACATGTATATATGAATGTATGCTGCATGCATATTATATGGCATGCTTATATGCTAACCATCCTATTATATTCTTATTTGTCATGCAGATGGCCTTATGTACTTATATGAATGATGAAATAGCATAAATTAATTAGTTGGTATGCTTATATGACTGCATTATAATGTATGGTATGCCTGTATTCCTCCTACATAATGGTCATTGAATGAATTAAAAAAGTAACTATAGGTCTAAGTTAATGTTTCTGGTAGTTGTATTGGTTGCATGTTAATCATGGAATGCTTATGAGTTTTTTTATAATGGCATGAAATCCTTATATGCTCCCTGCATATTTTGTATTTATATGTTCATATGCTTCTTGCATATTATGTGGTATGCCTACATGCTTCCTGTATATTAGTTTCTTATTTTTCATGCTGACGGGTTATATGCTTATGTGTGCTGAATTGGCAAAAATTCACTAATTATATGCTTATATGAGTGGTTTATAATGAATTGTGTGCTTATGTTCTTCCTCCATGCATAGAAAAGAATTTATGTATATAATTCTACATGATGGTCATTATATAATGGTGCTTATATTTTTTAATGAATTAAATAATAGTTAAAATAGAATAAATAATTTTATTACCCATCGTTTTCATTTCCATGCAGTTGTTGTTAAGCTAAAATGGATAGGATGATTAGCATGATTTCTAGCTGATGTTGTGTTTTTGGTGCTTGTATTTGAGGTTTTATTTACATGATATTTAATAAGGATTTTTTTTCTTTTCGGTTACTGTGTTTCTTTCGGAATTATAGGCCATGCAAC
This sequence comes from Arachis duranensis, assembly GCF_000817695.3. Taxonomy (NCBI): domain Eukaryota; kingdom Viridiplantae; phylum Streptophyta; class Magnoliopsida; order Fabales; family Fabaceae; genus Arachis; species Arachis duranensis. The sequence goes on along the minus strand of NC_029778.3, from coordinate 73,166,766 downwards.
TGTTGGATGTTACTGAGGTTGGAAGTGAAGAGATGGAGTTTGGTGACGAGGTTTTAGACTCTAGTTTAATTTTGTGTTGTCATAATTCGCATGTTTGATTTGATCAGTAATGGTAATTATTTTTTTGTATTTAATCTAAAATGTAGTTACCAGATCATGGTTTCCTTCAGGATCGAAATTAAGAAGAGGTTCTTTGTCCCTATTCTTACTCAAACAAACAAAAAACAAAAAAAAGTGGGAATCTCTACGTTAAAGTGAAGAGAATTTTTAATAAGGTAAATCGGATAAAAGAAATAAAATAAAATAAAATAAATAAAAGAAGAGGAAATTTTTGAAAATAAAGAAAGATACTAAAGCAAAAAAATTCAAAACTAAGAAGGGGGAATAAAAAAATAAAATGAGTAAAACTAAAGGAAAACAGCAAAGAAAATTTCGAAAATTAAGGCAGAAAAATAAGCAAAATTAATTTTTAAGAAAAAGTACAATCTAGCTAATCAAATAACAGGTAGTTGTACATTACAGATAATCTTCGGTAACGGCGTCGAAAACTTGATACGAATTTTGGATACTACAAACTAATTGGCAAGTGCACCGATTCATACCAAGTAATAACTCAGGTGAGTGAGTGTCGATCCCATGATGATTAATGAATTAAGTAACAATAGTTGAGTGATTATAGTTAGACAAGCTAAAATGAGAGATTTCAAGTTCAAATAGCATAAAACAGTAAATCAGAGAGTGCAAGAAAGCAAGCAGTGAATGGTTGGTGAAAATAATGTGAGAAAATAGTTAAGGCTTAAGAGATGTTTAAATTTTTGGATTAATAATTCTTATCAGCTACTTTAATCATGCGAAGATTCAATTCATAGCAAAACTTAAATGATCAAACCCTAATTCCTTAGTAATTTAATCTCCTCTAACTCAATCAACTGCCAATTTCTTGGTCGCTTAATTTAAATTAGAAGATTAAGTCCACTTCTAGCTTATGAGCCACACAAATCCTAAGTACCCAAAAAATGAGGCGATTATATGTCACGTATCATGTTAAATACAGATAATCAGATAGTTGTGAGGAATTGATTTCACGCTATAATTCCAATGATATAACTTTTCCAAGATTCAACAAGAATTCAAATAGAACAAGAGTTATCTTCTAATATACTCTAATTTCTAGGATGAAGAACGAAATTAATCCTTGAAGTTAAATCAATGCATTGATTAAGAGTAGAATGACAATAGTATTAATCTATTAAAATAATCAGAGCTCCTAACCTTAACAATGGAGATTTAGTTGCTCATAGCTCAAAGAAAAACTCTAGAGTAAAAGGTGTAAAAGTGCGGAATGAGACAGAAGAAGAGAAGAGAGCCCGAAGTCCTGAATCTTTTCTCCTTTTATATCTAATCCTAATTGATACAAAATTAAAATTCTAAAAACTAATAAAATATTTTTTTAATTCAAAAATTAAATAAAAAAAACAAAGAATCTTTTCATGGAATTTGATGACACGGGTGATGATTGGATTTTTGACGGTTTAGAATTTCACCAATGAATTCTCGTTGTAAAATATAGTCTCTAAACTAACAATAACCCTTTCATACAAAAATTTGTTTGTCACAAGTACAAACTCCTAAAATCTATAAACCGAAGTATTTAAACCTCGGGTCATCTCTCAAAGGACTTGTAGGGTAGTGTTCTTGTTATCGGTTATGGACTTATTTATTTTGGAGTTTTAGATGAGAAACATGAAAAGTAAATTGAAACGAAATTTTATTAACAAAACAGTCTTGGCAATGTTTGGTTGTCAAGGACCTTTATCATTATCACTAACCACAATTATGATAGTTGCAAGGATCAATCCCACTAAGTCATCCTCTAACGAATAGCAAAGGAAAGTCAAGTGAGCTATATCAATTCAAATCCATAAATCCTAGTCTCCACTAATTGAATTAATGAAGGTGAGAGTCAATGGCTATCAACTATCAATCACTTGGATATTAGTAACTCAAGAGTTCCTAAGTTACCTTCCCAAGCCAAGAACATAAAATTCTATTCTAACATCCTCCCAATCATTTCATCAAATACTTGAAAGGTACAAAAGAAAAGTATAGTAAATCACAACAAGGATGAATTCTAACAACAATTGAATGCAAAGAATTAACAACAACAATCAAGGAAATCACAATTATCATGAATTATCTCAAATTGCATTATTGAAAGAAAACAAAAGAACAAAGATATATCCACAACAAAGTGAAGAATTACAAAGATTAAAGTACAAAACTAGAGAGAGGAAGAGTAGAGGAGTAAGAATTGATAAAGGAATAGTAAACCAAAGCATGAATTAAACCTAGATCTAAGAGGAGAGATTAACCTAAACCTAATCCTAATTCTAGAGAGAAGTGAGAGCTTCTCTCTCTAGAAACTATCTCTAAACTAATCCTAATGTGAATGTATTAAAGATAGATGGAATGATGATTTCCCCCTTCAATCCTTGGTCCTTTAAAGCACTTTGGCGCTAAAATTAGTTGTAACTGGGCCCCACAGCTTGCCAGAAATTGCTGGGCATGTTTTCTATTTAAAAGTCACGTGTGGCCTTCAGCGCGGACGCGCATGGTACGCGTACGCGTCCCTGGTCGATTTCGTGATGTGCGCGCAAGCGCCTTGTGCGCGTGCGCGTCCTTGGCCGAGATCAATTCTTTGGCTTTTTTTGCTTTTCTTGCTTTTCTCCACTTGCATGCTTCCTTCCTTGCTCCTTTGATCCATGCCTAGCCTATTTTAACCTGAGATTGCTAGCAAACACATCAAGGCATCTTATGGAATCAAGGATGAATTAAAATTACCAAATTAAAGGCTTAAAAAGCATGTTTTTACATTCAAGCACAAATACGGGAGAGATCACAAAACTATGCTAATTCATTGGCTAAATGTGAGAAAAGGTTAGCAAAATATTCTAAATTCAACACAAGATAAACCCTAAAAATGAGGTTTATCAACGGGCCTAGCGCTAAATGCTGAGTAGTGGCATTTAGCGTCACCTTCACAGAATGCTTTTCCCAGTTTACGAGGCACCTGGTGCTAAACACTGAGTAATGGCGTTTAGCGCCTACTTGACAACAACCATTTTTTCTCCCTTTTCTTCTGCACAAACTCTGTCAAACTCACCCAAATTTTACCTGTAATAAAAAATAGTAGTAAAACTCAAAGTAGCATTCATGATAGTCTAAAACACCAAAATCTCATAAAAGCCTAACAAATTAACATCGAATTTACTAAGAAAAGATAGGAAATATGTTCACGCATCACACACACATGAAAGATGCAAAATCAACGCAACTAAGTAACAGTTGGCAATTCAAATTCAAGTCAATGCCATTCAACCAAGTTTCAGCAATTGTTCAAATAGTCTTTTAACATCAATTTACACAAATTCAGCATGTTTAACACATAATCAACAGCATTAACCATCAATTAAGTCAATTTTCAACATTATCAATAATATAGCACAAACTAATAAACCTAAAACTAACCTATCTTAACCACCTAATGAAACAACCTAACCAAAACAGAATTTGAAGAAGAAAGAAAAATGGAGGTAGAGAAACCTGGAATGCGAAACAAGGAGAGAACAGAAAAGAGGTAAAGATGCAGCGACACTATGATGTTGCCGGAGCTAGAGGTGGCGAAAGGGTGGTCACTATATGCTGGAAAACTCGCCAGAAAACTGGGACAGGGGCATCCTTGTTCTGCTGCGCTGAAGGTTGGACTCACGACGAAGCAGGATAGCGGCGTCGCGATGATGGTGGGGGCGACAATGGGTTGACGGCAACGGAGAGGGGGCTATGATGGTGCAGTTACCGTCGAATTTACCGTAAAAAAAATCCGACGGTAAACCATTGTGGGTCACCAAAATGCATCTTTCACTAAGTTGTGTTAAATCTGACGGTAAATCCGACGCTAAAAGACGCGTCAATATATTTTTGTTTTCCTTTAAATATTGCTGGGAAGGTTATTGTCGGAAACATAAATCCGACGGTAATTATACCTTATGAATTCGACGTCGTTACCGACGATAAATCTACTACTACTCTGTGATGCTAAATTTGACAGTACTCAATATTTTTTTGTAGTATTATAAATATCAATATCACTCATAAAGCATTAGGCACATTATACTTTAATTTTAATTTTCAATGCAAATTTTATTCTATTTAGTTTATTTATTTCATGTTGCATAAAATGTATAATACGATAACTGTAATTCTTATCTTAAAATAAGTTTTATTGATTAGATGTATTTTATATTTAAAAAAGGTTAGATGAAAGGACTGTAGTCTTCAAAACTAAAGTAATAATACAATTCATCCTCTAAATTTTGACTGATTGAAATGTTTTCCGAAATTTTTAAAATGTTTAATTGATAGTTTGATATCCTAAAATTAGGAATGGCGAAATTCTCCAAGACGCGAGAATTTTTGCAGGGACTATTTCGAATGGAGATATGACTGTGGAGAATTTTTTGCAGGAATGAAGACAGGGGACAAAATTTCTCCGAGGTAGACGTGGAGACTCGAGTGGGGATCCCCGCCTCGTCCCCGCTAATCCCCAAAATTAAAAAAATTTACTGAATTGTCCTTAATAATGTATTTCTCGTATATGTTTTTTAATAATCTCACACACACACACATATGTATCAATATATATATAGAAATCCAAAACTCCTAATCCTCATTTGCACAACCTTTTTTCAATTCAAAGATCCCTAACACTGTCCATATTCCATCCAACCTCTTTGCAGCCAACCTCTCGCCACTCTCCCTTCTTACCGCATCGTCATACTTCACCGTGCATCACCCTCACTGCATCGTGCTCTCTATTTGCGGCGTTTCTTTCCGTAGTTCTGTCATCGTGTCCATTCTCCTCTCTGTTCCCGCGTCTCCCACCTCGTCCACTGCTCTGTCTTCCGACTCACCATTGCGTCCCCCCACTGCGTCATTTCAAAAGAAGTCACCATCTTGTCGTTTAGATTTTTTGTATAAAATTTTGCTGTTTTTGTATAGGATGGATACTTGCAACTCTATTCATGTAAAAACTAATAATTAGTTAGAACTATCAGATAGATGGAGAATGGGGTCTCCGCAGAGAATGAAACCCTGTGGAAAATGGGGATGGGGAACAATATTTTCCTATAGCAAAAAACAGGAATGAAAACGGAAAACAAATCTGAGGGCGGAAATGGAGAGCAGGAAGGCATCTCCCATTTCCGCCCTGCCCCATTGACATCCCTACCTAAAGTTATTGAATGCAGAAACATAAAAATTATGTTCTATTTTCTCCCAATATTTGATGTGTTTTACTTTAATTTACTTCTCAATAAAAAATAATTTTAGAAGAAAAATTAGTAAAAAAAATATTTTAATCACCTCTGTTAACTTCATGTAATTAAATTGAATATTTTAAATTTTTTATATATAAATTGAAGTATGCCTTACTTTTAATTCAATAGCCACTAATTTTAACTTATATCCAATAGTCACTAATTTTATGAATAAAATACTTGATGCTAGATACGAAATTATCGCTTCTCATTTAAAGACTTCACATATCGGTTATCAAAATAATTTAGTCAACCTCGTTATTATTTGTGTAAAAGTTTTGGATAAAATTCATATCATATTTATATTATCGATTTTGCTAGGCCATAAATTAAGAGTGTAGTCAATTAGAATTAATTAGTTGAAAAAAAAAGTTCATTATAAAAAAAGAATTCTATTATCTTAATTTTTAAATTTTAAAATTAAGAATAAAAAAATAATTAAATTAGCTTATATTATAATTGATTCTTTAATTTTTTTTTTCAATAAACATTAAGTACCCAACAATAAGAGAAAGAGATACGGATACCCAAACAAGAAAATCAACGAAGAGATAACTATAAACTACATAACATAAGAAAGACTTGCATATAATACGTCACTCTTAATCTAGTTGCACAAGTTGAAGAGCCAGTTGTTAGTGAGCATGCAATATTTCCGTACCCTCAAATAATGGTATGCTCATCATTCAAGAATCAAATTCATAGAAGTACTTTAGACCACAGATAATATCATTGACTTATGAGCTGGAGCGACATAACCATGTGTGCAATTCTAGCTGTAATTTTAAGCCTCCCTTCTGTTTCCCTCTTCACTCTAATTTCCACAAATAAAGATTCTTCAATATTGTCTAAACTTTAAAGTTTAGATTTAGTTATTAAAGACATATTTTAATAATATAATAATAGAAAATTTTAAATTTTCCATATATTTAATATTTTTGGTAAATTTTATAATACTTTTAAAATATATTTTTAGAGTACATGTTAGTAAAACCTTTAAAGTTTTATTAAGTATATATAACTGAATTACATATTTAATTTTAAATC
>NC_029778.3:73143159-73160318 GCF_000817695.3 Arachis duranensis | reverse complement strand
ATATATCAAATATAAAAATAATAAATATTCTAAAATAAAAAGAAAAATATTTTTTAGAGTAATTATGTTGCAAGTCATATTCATTTTCCTTCTTAACTTTTTTTTTATCTTTTAGAAATTGCATTATTCTAAAATTAAAAACTATTTACTCGAATTATCATTATTAACTATAAATTCAATAGTTATACAAAAAGTATGCCCCATTTTCATTTCACACTAAAGGCCCTATAAATATCTGAAAAACGGTTTGACCTTCTTTGTCCCACACTCTTTGAGCTGCTAACTTAGCTTATTATTCCTCTTCTCCGTGAACCTATTATAGGCCACTTACTCAATATGGACACGGAATTGTACCACATTTTGCAATCTCTTTTTCTTCTTTTTTCTCTTCATTGCTATGTTCAAGTCACTACTCAAAATGCTTCACTTCCAAACACTTTGGAATTGCAACACCATCCTTGTTCCATTGACTGGCCTTACATATGAGTGAAACCTTTCAAATGTGCTCTCAAGTCCAAAACATTCATATCGATGCTTTATACTCTCATCAATTTGTTCAAAAGTTTTGGCGAAGATGTTTGGGTCTTGAGAGTACATGTGAAATGTTACTCTTGGATATTAAGCCCAATACATGGAATCAAGTTGGAGACCAATTCTGTGTTTGGAAGATAAAGATTTGGTGAATGAGAAAAGAAGCATTAAAGGAAAATATGGTGCTTTGTTCTGGGGTGTGTATGTGGCTTATAATAGTTGATTGAGAAAGCAGGATTGGTGATTTTTGGTAAAATAATCCCAACAAAGTTCATCAGTGACTATAAGAATTTGAATCAGTATAAAGGTAACAATCTGCTCAAGCTATTTTATCTTATTTTGTTTCTTGTTTTCTATTATTCTTGTTTGTTCATATAAGAATTTTGGTGATTATATGTTTCCCCATTTTTATGATCCTATTAGAATATACTTCCTGTGTAGTTCATATATGCTTCTGATTCAAAAATATTTATGCCCTGCAATAACAGGAAACACCAATGTTAATGTTAATGTCATTTTTTATTGAATTGCTGGAGAAAATATAAGCATAGTTGTTCAGTTTCTTGCACTCTTAATTCTAAGAATTGGATTATTTTTCTTTGGGTGGTTGTTTACTTCGTCCTAAATATAATGCTGCATAGTCAAGCATCCTGCCACATAAAATAGGCCCCAGATTTTAAGAGGAAACTAGTCTAAGAGGAAAGTAGGATACAACACTAGTATACAACACTGAAGAGACACAAATTTTACATTTTTATAGCTATGGGCTACGGCACAAACACTACCCCAGAAAGGGTGGTTCCTGAATATGTTGACTGAGTTTAAGTTATCCATTGTATTATATATCTAGAAAAAGCATAGAAATGGACGTGCATTTATTATTATTGTTTTTTTTTTTTTGGTCTGAAATAAAGCAAGAGTTTCTAGACTTGCATTGAGTAAAACAAGTGTGTTAAGAGTTGAGTAATTGTGGAGTAAGTTCAACAAGGCTTCACTAGTAGGATTTAGGAGCTACGCCAGGAAAAACTGTTCCAATTCAGTGAGTCAAATTTTCTTTCCCATTTTTGTATGCAAGAATGCAGCTATAGCCAAGAAAGTTTTGTATCAGAAACTACCAAGATTGATCATTTTAAATCATTTTTAATATAATAACAATATTTTTAATAGTATTTATATTTTGGACAGTTTAAATGATATTCAAGTTCAATTACGCCAGATATCATAAGAAACCAATCGTACCTTGTAAAACAGTTAGACAAAAATTCCGGTCTTTCCACTTCATGGATTTGACTGAGAAGCTTATTTTCTTCATGTATTCAGTATTCATTAATAACAATCACAACCAAAGCACTATGAATCCATGACTAATTCAAAAGAACGATTTATAAGTTTTAACTAGAGTGCGCTAGATGGTAAATTAATGACAGTAGTATAAATGAGCAATATAAATTATTATAACATTTTTGTAGTATTATTTTTTTTATTTGTTGTAATAAGGGTTGAGTTTTAGTACATTTTATAACACCCTAATATTCATATCCTTATACTCGAGTCATAAGTCAATGATATTATGGTAGTACGATTCTCAGGTGGATTATAATACATAATTATAAGGGTTAAATATGATTTTAGTTCCCAACATAGAGGCCGAAAATCGATTTCGTCTCCGACCTTTTTTACGCTACAAAATGGTCCCTAAGGTTTAACGTAATTTTAAAATCATCCTTCGGACATTTATATCCTTACCCTCTATCACAATTTCAACATCTCCTCTCTTGCTCTGCTTCTTCATCTTCTTCAGATTATGCTCTACTTCTTCATCTTCTTCAGATTCTTCAGATCGTGAAAAACATACCAAAATATTTAAAGAAATTTAAGCAACATGCACTTTGAACAATAATCAACAAATTAAACAGCAACAATATTTCAAATTCAAGCCAAATCAAAAGCAGAGATTCATTAATAGAGCATGACATTCAGATATTCCACAGCAAATTCATAACAAATTCCATAACAAATTCAGATATTCCACAACAAATTTCACAAAAAATTCAGAAGTTCCACAAGAAATTCAGTTCATAGAAGAAGAAGAAGATAACAAATTTCATAGCAAATTCAGACATTCCACAACAAATTTAGAATCACCAAGAAAAAAATTTAGATATTCCACAACGAATTTCACAAAAAATCTAGTTCACACGGTGAGGGTCGTGAAGCAGCAGCAAGGACGTGGGTAGCAGTGTGAGCAGCAAGGAGGAGGTGCGGCGAGACGAGGGCGACAGCGAAGACGAGGCAATGACGTCGGCGAGGGCGAGGAGGAGGAGCAGAAACGGCTTGCAGCGCATGGTGAAATCCAGCGGCGAGGACTGGACGATGAGGAGCAGGAGCGGCAGCGGTGACGGTGAGGAGCCGCGGCGGTGGCCCTTAGCTTTCTCCCTTCCTATCTCTCTCTTCTCCCTTAACTTTCTCCTCTCTTGCTCTTTGTTTCCCCTTTCGATCACATGCGGCGGTGCGATTCTCTTTCTCCCTCTGATGCCTTTCTTTCTTTTTTTCTTTTTTATTTTATTTTATAATTTTTTAATAAAGGGTAATTTGGTAATAAAAAAATAAAATTGGTAGAAAGGACGATTTTAAAACAAACTGAAACTTTGGGGACTATTTTGTAGCGAAAAAGGTCGGAGAAGAAATCGATTTACGGCCTCTATGTTGGGGACCAAAATCATAATTAACCCTAATTATAAGTAAAAGTGAAAAGAAGTATTAAACGAGAAGTTTGAAAAAGAGTAAAATAAAAATCGCGAAGTCGTATCGCTCATATATCGACAACTAAAAGATAAAGCGTGAAGTCGAAAAGTGATATACAGATAAAGATATAAAGGAGAGTAAGAGAAGGACAGTATATAGATATATAACATAAGTAAATAGCCACTAGTCGCAACCCGCGAAGTTTAGGCCGACTAGGGTACAGTATGAAAGTAGTTGACAATAGTATTTCCTAATCTCTCCCAAAAGAAACATAAGAGCCTCTATAGGCAAGTTTAAAAGAGTTCAATACATAATATAAGCTTTTCAAAATAAAGGTGGAGAGATTGTAAGCAAAATATAAAGTAAAGAATATAAAAATCTTCATCATCTCTCAGATGAACCACAGCTCACTTCTGAGCACCTGGACCTGCATCTGAAAAACAAGAGATATATACGGAATGAGAACTCCTGACCCATGGGTTCCCAGTACGGTAAAAGTTCCAAATAAATACAATAAACTATAATAAAACCTCACTAGGCATCTTAAACTTCTTACCTCTTCATATCCATCCTAAATTCTTACTAATCCATAACTTGGTAACTTTCATATGGGAATTCTATTCTAATCCACATTCTCTTCATACTTTCACTACCTTTCAACCGAATAAATTAAGGACCGAATCCTCAACTATTTCTCTACCTCTATTATCCTCCAAAATATCAGTAGAGCCACACAGACAACCGAAACAGGAATTCAAGCAGACAATGGTAAACACAGGTAGATTACAAGTAATGAAGATAACAAATATAACAAATAGCATATTGTAATCATTTAGGCAAACTCAATTAATACACAAGTAAGCAGTTCAAACAGTATGTATGTGATGCATGCCTATCCTATGGCTGATGATATCATCTGTCGATTATATAGCCAATCCGACACGAACTGGTAGGTAACCATTGGACAGAAACACCCATGCGGAGCAAGTGGGCTTGGGCTACAACCCCTTTACTACTACCCGCTTAACCCAGAGCCAGTGGAACAACCACTACTGCGGCTACTACCTAGGCAGGTGTTTAAAAGCTCAACCTGGAGCGAGTGGAATCACCACTACTGCCGCTACTACCCAGGCGTCACAATCTCTGACCTAGAGTAAGTGGGACAAACCACAACCCTTGTTACTGCCCAGGATCACAAAACATACATTCATTCAATTTAAAACCAATCATCATTGTTATCAAATCTCAAACATTAACCTGGAGCAAGCGGAAAAAATCACAACCCCTACTACTACCCAGGTATCACAAATACACATTCATTTATAATCACTCTTCATTATTACCAATTCTCCAACAATGACTCGGAGCAAGCAGGACGAACCACGACCCTTACTACTACCCAGGTATCACAGACATACATTCAATCAAAACTCCATAATTAAACTCATTTATCATAATTCTTCTTTCCCATCTCATACTCGGAGCAAGTGGACAATGCCACTGCCTACTACTCAAGGTCACACGTCACATTCATTTTCAAACCATCATTTCTGTAATTCCTCAATCACAATTTGTTACTCCAAGTCTTTCTTCATCAACAAGTTATCACATTTCCTAGCTTCTTCTCATTACTAGGCATACTATAAAAATTTAGGACTGAAAGGATGAAAATGGAGGCTTAGAAGTCTGAAATTCGGCTTTAAAAACTCAAAAATCATTTTTTGCTGAAAACGGGGTAACACGTGCACGTCGCCCATGTGCACGCGTGGGAAGCGGACAAAAGCATGTGACGCGTAAGCGTCGCCCATGCGCACACGTGGGAAGTAGAGAGGTAGGGGTGACACGTGCACGTTAGCCACGCGTACGCGTGGATGCGTTTTGTGCTCCTCGCACAGAACCGGCACGCTACTATCACAACTCTCTGGAATTTATACCACGCACCTACACCAATACAGCGACGCATATACGTCGGCCAGGTGCACGCGTGAGAGAGTAAAAATCGTGAGTGACGTGTGCGCATCGGCCATACGCGCGCTTCGGAGTACGTTTTACCAAAAATTTTACTAAGTCTGAAAAAGTTGCAGAATTTCATTTTCAAATCTCAAACTTCCGCCAGGCATAACTTCTTCTACAAAATTCCTGTTTTAACCATTTCTAAACCGTTGGAAAGATCGTTGAATAAACTTTCATAAAAGTCAAAAATCAATTTTTACCGAAAAATAGAAATCACCAATTATTCCAATGTTCACAAGCCAAATTTATTTTCACTCATCAAAATGACCACAACCCAACCACATTCACATAATTACACTCAACCAAAACCAAACCTACCTCATCTACACAATTCAATTCAATTTCATTATCTTCCACTCCTAAATTTCTAACTTATTATTCCACATTCCTTCCATTTATTCACATACTCAATATTCAACATCCATTCAATCTCATATGACATCACACATTACACACATCACTTACATTCCTTACCTCTTTCCGGCCTCCGACCCAAGATTCACGGTCTCTGGTCCAAATTTACAATTTAAATGCATATTTCACAAATCAATATTCATTATCCAATTCATCAAATTCTCAACACACCAAACATACAAATTCACACAATTCTTAACCCAATTATTAATTTACATTACATATCAACTATACATATTAGTACCAACCATTTACACAATCTAAACTTAACCCTAGGGGCATCTAGCCTAGGAATTCTCATCACACCACACAGTACTTAAATGAAACTTAAATCGTACCTCTTGTAGCCAAAATAATTGAGCTTCTTCTTGAAAGTATCCACCAACCCTTAACTCCAAGCCTCACCAAGGCCCCACAAGCAATATCATTCTTCCAATTGTGCATCAAAATCACCCAATACTCTAACATAATCAATTTTTACACTTATAATCAACCTAGGGTTTATGAAATTGATAAATCACAAGGGTTAGAGGATTTTTTACCTTAACCCAGGAAATTGATTAATGGAACTCACCAATGGCTCATACTAGAACACTCCTAAACAACCAAAATCATAAAATTACTCAACACCAATAACCAAACTCGAATTTAAGGAGAAAAACAAAAATTGGACAAAGCACAGTGAAATCTCACCACAAAACTTAGATAAAATTGTAGAGGATAAGAAAAGTGACGCGTGACCGCAAACGGCTCGTCAATCGGAGTTCCGGAGTTGGGCCTATTTGAGATCGGTTCACTTGGTTTAACCTGTTGGCCTAATTTTGAGTCAAAACCTTTAAGATTAGAGTTTTAAATCGTATTTTAAATATTTCTATCTTCCCAAATTATAAATTCTTATTTCTTAAAATTATTCACTTCTAATTGATTTTCTCAACCATAGTACCGGACAGATCGCAGCCAGTACTGCCGGTCAAATTATTCGCTTCTAATTAATCACTTACAAGTCACATCCTGTAGCTTCAAACACTCTGAGAACTAGGAAACACTCTGAACTTCAAAAACTATATCTTCTGAATAAGTGTAGGAATGATTCAGAAACCGAATCCCGCAAATGCTCAGATTTTGAAGATTTGGAAAACAAGCATAATTGGGTGCACTTAGAGTGCTTCTAACTTGAAGCACCAATTGTATTAATAAGCTGCGGTTCAAGATTGAATAGGAAGAGAGCTTAACTCAGCAGCATACTGAATGAAGCTTCTGAAGAACTCGTCTGCCTAAGATATTTGAGATCCATTCAATGACTTGCATTGGGATGATTCATATTCATTGAGTTTTGAAAGTGTCAAGCATCCGTAGTAATAAGAAACAGAGATTAAAAATAAATGAAAAAAAAAAAAGAAAAATTATTCTATAATATATCTAACTTCAACCATCATTGCATTGGTTGAGTGAAAGGTTAGTTCACCTTGAGTTTACAATGAACCCTAAAACCTAAATGGATAAGAAAACAACATTACCATAACTCCAGCATACACCATATATTTAAAAGTGTATAATACCGTTGAGCTTCATAGTTCATACTATTGGCAGAGAAGGGATATAACTAGGGGTGTACAAAAATTAACCACAATGTGGTTAATCCTTAAAAAGTAATAACCACATTTTGGTCAACTAATTTAATCAAATAATTTTAAAAATTATATCTATATTTTTTAAAATTGGTTAACCAAAATTAAATTAAAAAAATCAATTTTTAATTGGTTAACCAAAACCAAAACCAAATTAAAAGAAAAATCTAATTTCAAACCCTAATTTCAAAAATTAATCTTCGTCTTTTCGAACCTCACTCTTTACTGCTTCTCTTCTGTATGCCGCTAGCCGCCGTCAGTAATTCTTCTCTTCTGTTTCTCGTCGGAATTCGCCGGTGGTTTATCGGACCTCTGTCTCTTCAAGTCTTCACTTTGATTCGCGACTCTGTCTCTCTGCCTCGATCTCCCAATCTTGCCGCCAGAGTATCTCTCTTTTTTGTGAAGGAGATTGTGCCATTGTGGAGTGGATTATGCCTTATTTGAATAGGGAAGGTGTTGAAGAAAAATAGAAATAAATGTTTGTAATAGAAGGAATTTCATTATTTACAAATGTTACTCGTATTATTTAAAAAGAAAAAAAATAATTTTTAAATTAAAAAATTCAATTTAAAAAAAGGTAAAAATTTGAGTTTTTGTATGTAAAAAAATTAATTTTTGTGTAAAAACTTATTTTTGGGTGTAAAAACTAATTTTTTGGTGTAAAAATGGTTTTTTTAATTCAAAACCAATTTTTCTATATAAAAATTATTTTTTTAATCAATTTTTATTTTAACTAGTGTATGTTCTTGTGTCCTACACGAAAAAATACACAAAATTATATAAATTTTTTATTAAAAAATAAAAAATATTTATAATAATTATTATTATAAATATTTTATAATTTAAAAATATTTAAAAAATTAGCATTTATCTTAATCAATTTGGATTGGTTGAGTGATTATCTCATTCGTATGCTTAAGAAAGTATTTGAATTTGAATTACGCTTTGTATATGTAACAATTCATTAGCTAACGGCAATAAATAGCGCATCAATACGTGGTGGCTTAGTCCTTGCATGCTGAGTTAAAAAATTCGTAAAAAAAAATAGTATTTATCTTTAAAGTAGAACAATTTCTCTTTGATACCAACACTTATAAAGATTTATCTTTGTTAAAATTTACCTGGGACAATTTTATTTATTGATATTGTATTCATTCTTAAAATCAAAACCATATTATCAACGTTGTTACTTGTTAAATCTTTACATTTTATGATATGATTTTTAAATTTTTAAAATATAGACTTATAACATTATAAAAGCTATTATATTGATTAATATTACTTGGTAACATTATCGAAACACCGTCATTGAGTATTAGTTAATGTGAAGAGAAACCAATAACAACTTTTGTTATTTAATATATAATTTATTCTATTAAAAAATAAATTAGTATTTTCTGAATTGGTAAATACACTGTTTTCAATTTCTTACACTATTTTTATTTAACAATATTTGCTATTAAAGAAAAGTAAATAACCACACTATCTTACAATATGATATACAAAATAATTTCTTATCTTAAAATTAATTCTGATTAGTGAGATAAAATTTAAAATATTATTTTATTTTCTTACTCAAATTTAATTTTAAATTTCAAATTTATTAATAATTCATTCTTTTTTAATTTTAATAACAAAAATAAAATGCAAAATATTTAGTATTTAGTGATTTCAATCATTTAAATTTCAGTTAAAAAAAATTGGGTTAAAAATTAATTATAACTTAATAATCGATAATATATATAATATATTATATTAGTACATAAATAATAATATCTAATGTATTAACTGCTTTTTTTACAGGACTAATATATAATTTATTGAGGATTAATTTATTGTCTAAAATATTATTTATAAACTTTTTAGTATATGAAAATAGTGATTTCATTTTTCATAAATAACTTTTTAATTATATAATTAACTTAATTAATAACATTTAAAAGAAAAAAAATATAAAAACATATTCTATCACAATAACATATCATAATTTTTAGAGAGAGAGAGATTCTCAACAGTATTTGTCTTTAAAATAGATCAATTTCTCATCGATAACAATACTTATGGAGATTTGTCTTTGTTAAAATTTACCTAAAAAAAATTCATTTGTTTGTATCATATTGATTCTTGAAATCAAGACAATATCATCAACGTTATTACCTGTTAAAACTTTATATTTTATGACTCGATTTTCAATCTTGCAAATTTATAGACTTATATTATCACAAAAGCTATTAGATTGGTTAATATTCATTGATAACATTACTTGTACACCATCATTAAGTATTAATTTGTGTGAAGAGATTGAAATTATTACAACTGTTGTTATTCAATAATTTATTTCATTAAAAAATAAACTATTATCTCCTAAATTGGTAAATATATTTTACTCTAATTTCTGACACCATTTTATTTGACAATAGTTGTTATTAAAAAAATGACTACATTATCTTACAATATAATATATAAAATAATTTTTTGTTTTAAAATTAATTTTAGTTAATGAGATAAAATTAATTTTTTTATTTTCTTACTCAAATTTAAATTTAATTTTTAAAATGATTAACAACTCACCTTTTTTAATTTCAATAATAAAAACAAAATTAATTACATGCAAAATATTTAGCATTTATTGTCCAAAATTTATTTTATAAACATTATATTATGTAAAAATAGTGATATTATTTTTTATTATTTAAGAAATTATCTATAATTTTTTATTATGTAATTAAATTAATTAATAATATTTATTATTACTTTTATACCAAAAAAATATCGATTTAAACTATTTATATATTTTTTGATACTAATAAATAAGTAGGTATTTACACTATTTTATACTTATTATTTTAGATGATGGCTTAAGTTGCTTATATCGTATATTAAATAATGTAAATAAAATCTTATATCTTAAATTCATTAATTTACCCATATTAAAAGTAAAAAAATTATACAATAAATCATATATTATAAAAATTAGTTGATGTATACATAAATTAACTATATGATCATTACAAAAAAATATATTTATTATATATAATAATTCTTAATATATGTAATTTTATGTATATATTATGATGATCTATTTTAATTATATGAGTGATTATTTTTATTTTATTTTTTATTATATTAGTAAATATTATTTAAAATTAGAAGAGAAAAAAAAGATAATTAAAAAATTTTCTTAATTTGAATTTAAAATTCCCTTGTAAGTATATTTAATGTTTATATATACTAAATATTATAATATTTAATAGTATAGTATTTGTTATAACAATTAATCAAAATATTAATCCAATATATACTTCGACTAAATAGGACTCTCCAGGCAAGCAAGATCAACATAGGCTCATTGTCAGGGTCCTAAATCTGACTTAGATTTACTATCTTAAAGCCTAATGCAGATGAAATCAACACGTTTCTTCTCAAATCGGCTTAGATTATATCTTCATTGCTAGTTAGGGATGGTAATAGGTACTTGTGAAGGAGCGACAGGCCCCTTTTCCATCCTTCATCTAGTTAAAAAAATGCTCATTGTTTCTTCTTCATCTTTATCGCAAGTCTCTATTTAATTATCCCCTAAGAGAACACATACATATACTTAGAGGTATCTATGAATATTCTTTGCTAATAATGTCTTTGAAAATACTCCTGAAAATACTCAATATATATCTCCTAGTGCTCAAAAAGATATATTATATATCTTTATCAGAAAAATGCATGCAGCAATTCAAAAAGAAATTGGTGATTTTAAAGTTTGCATAATTATTGCTGAAATAAGAAATGAGTCAAAGTAAGAACAAATATCTATGATTTTGATATTTGTAGACAAGCATGGTTGTGTTTAAGAAAAAATTTTTGATTTTGTTCATATTTTTTATACTTGGTCTTGACATTGAAAAAATAAATTTATTAGTTTTTTCTCGTCATAATTTTGATGTTAATAATCTTAGGAGACAGGGGTATGATGTTGTTAGTAATATGCGTGATGAGTGGAATCGGCTACAAGCTTTGTTTTTAAAAGATTGTCTTTTTGCTTATGACATCCATTGTCTTACTCATCATTACAATTAGTACTTATTTCAGTAGCCAAAAAAGTTTGTTATCTTAATCAATTCTTTTCTAAACTCTCGCTAATTGTGAATGTTGTAATTATTTTTCCCAAATTTCATGATCAGTTAAGGGTTGCTCAAGAAAATAATTATGCAAACTCAATTGCCAAAGATAATATTGTGACAGGAAGTGGACTTAATCAAATTGGTACTTTGTAAAAAATTGAAGATACTACATGGAGTCTCATTTTGAATTCTATACGTAGCTTGCTATGCATGTTTGATGCTACTTGTGAAGTTCTTGAAAAATACATTGAAAAATATAATTCTTTCACTTATGATGATGCTAGTGCTGCTTATGATGCTATTACATCCTTTGAATTTGTCTTCATTTTGTATTTGATGAGAATATTTTAGAAGTTAGTCATAATCTTTGCCAAACTTTAAAACAAAAAAAGACATATTGAATGCTGTATCTCTATTTTCTACTACCAAGACGTTAATCCAAAGAATGAGAGAATCGAGTTGGAAGACTTTCATAAAAGAAGTTACATTATTTTGCGAAAATCATGAAGTTGAAGTTCCTAATATGAATGCATTGCATATTCTTAAAAGAGGTCAAACTTGTAAAATTGTTTACCAGATTTTAGTGGATCAGCATTATCGTGTTAATTTATTTTTTGCTATAATTAACATGCAATTGCAAGAGTTTAATAAAAAATTAGAATTGATTTTAAGTTCAACTTTAAATTCTAGAGATAATTATAAGTTCTTCAATGTCGAGAAATAAAGTATGTGAATCAGTAGAACAGCATTATCCAAATGGCTTCATGTTCCTGCTGGTGTTGAATTGAGTAACTTGTGCACAATCTCTGTGTTATGCCAAGGATTAATGAAGACAAGAAAGTCTTTCACATATCCTTTGATTGACCATTTGATTTACTTGGTATTAATTCTTCTTTTTTTAACTACTACAACTGTGAAATCTTTTTTAGCTATGAATATTGTGAATAATAGACTCAAAAATAAAATAGATGATGAATTTTTTTTGTTAATTTTCTTCTGATTTACATTTAAAAGAAGATTGCCAAAAAATTTGACGCATATTCTATCATCGATAAATTTTATGATATGAAAAATAGTCGTGTACCCCTTAATCATACAAAAAATCGTCAGTAAATGGTACACATATTTTTTGTAATGCATTTTAGATTATATAATTTTTATATAGACCTTGCTTTATATTATGCATATTTTTGGCCTCATACTAATTTTTCTGGATCCACCCTTGAACCAAAACAAATGCTACACAATCAGCAAAAGAGGCTCTTGCGTGAATGGACATACTAGAGATATAACCATTCATGTGCTTTGTGCTGTCAGTTTAATCTTTTGGAAGAAGTTGTGTTATAACATGGTATTAAGAGCCAATTTTTAAAATCTTCAACATCTTCCTTTATTCTTCTTTCTTTCTTTCTTTCTTTCTTTCTTTTCTATCCCGATCATATGTTAGTTCATTTTTTTCAATTATGACGCTCATACTTTTTCAGGCATCTTTGACTCTCAAGCTTGCTTTTTTTCAATTGCTAAAAAATTGGATGAAGATAATTTCAATAGATGAAAACATCATGCTTGAATTACCATTCAAACTCTAGGAATAGAATACCATTTGGATAGATCTAGGGCACTAACTTGGTTTGAATTAGTTTTCAAACCCACTTCTAATACAATAGCCAAAGCAATTGCTACACAATCAACAAAAGAGACTCTTGCATGAGTGGATATGGTAGAGATATAACCATTCATGTGACTCTTCCTAAATTTATGTTTTTAAGAGAATTGATTTCATAACATATATTAATGCAAAAAAAATGGTTTTAGAAAGGAGGTGGTGGTAGGAGTCTAGTCAAAGTTGGACAACACTGACCATCCCATCGATGGACAAATTAGCTATTGCCAACTGACCAAATTTGCTATTGCCAACTGACCAATTAATAGATTAATTGTCTGCCAACTAGCCAACCAACCAACCCTAACCAACTGCTAATCAAATAACCCCAAACGATACTGGTGTATACACCATGCTACTACCAACCGACAAAACCAGTGATCATCGACCAACCCTTGCCGAACTTCGACTAACCACTGATCATCCATTTGACTATTTATCCTTAGTTCTCGCTAGTATACACCAAACTCAACCGCTACCGACCAATAGAGCAACCAAGCAGCGACTGATAGATCCTACAACAAATGCCGGTGAAACAACTTCAACCAAATTTCAAAAGACGACGTAGGTAAACAGATCATTGACTAAATGATATCTAACTAACCTCGACAGGCCCAAACTTTCGCTAGCCAATCTTAGATGATCCCTTTAGCCGTGACTAGTGGTGGAAACAGGTCAGGTCAGGACAGGCTTTGTTCTTAACAGGTCTGTCCTGTCATGTAGTTACTTGGCCTGCAGCCTGTTATAGGCTCTTTATAAAGTACTAGGCTTGACCTGTTATTCAGTCTGGCCTGGCCTGAAGCCTGTTAAAAGGCCTGATAATTTTTTCTTTTACAAAAATAAAAATATTATTTAAAAAATTCAATTTTTATTAAAAATATTTATATGTAATATGTCATATTTAATATTTACAAGAATTTTTAATATTTTAAAGTATTTAAAATATACAAAAATATTTATAATAAAATATAATAAATTTAAAATATCTCATAATTTTGTTAATAATAAAAATTATTTATATATTTAATTATGTTTTAACAAGTCTAGGCAAACCTGACAGGCCAATAAGGCTAATTAGTGAACCTGTGCCTGGCCTATTAACATATTAAGACTACTAAAAGAGTCCGAACCTGTGCCTCTTTTATAATAGGTCAGGCCAAACACAAGTCAAGCTACAGTCCCCTGACAGGTCGTCTGGCCTTTTTCCACCCATAGCCGTGGCCCAAGTCAAAGTAGCGCAAAGCCACAAATGTTTTATTTTAAAAATGAACAATAAAAAATAAATTATTTTGTAATATTATTACTTTTTTTTATGACTATATAATAATATCAATGACATAGATAGTAGTTTTATTTAATTTTTTTTCAAATCAAATGGTTCCATTTTATTTTTTTTCTTGACAATTTATAATTCGACATTATTCCTACTAATTTACATCCAAATAAAAGGATAAAATGTTAATAAAACTCAACTTTTGATGTTATTTATATACTATTAAAATCATCCATCATGTATTTATGTACAAATAAATGTGTAATCTAATTTATTTTTAATATGTATCTTATATTTCAATGTGTATTTTATCCTAGTGGCTAATTTTGATGACTGATTTTAATGTACACCTATCATAGTTGATATATATATTACCAAATCAACCACTCATAACATATATACTTATACTATTTTTACAGGGGTCCTGAACATGTTGAGGAACCATTAACATCAGAAAATTCTATTATGGCACGGCTGCAACACTTTGGAAATGAAAAAATGTTATCCTTGACTTTCTCCATATCAATATCTGAATAGCGTAGCCAAAATGCTGCTGATATAATCATCCTCTCCAACACTGCTGCATTACCCATCACAAACTTAACAAGAGAAATTTCGTGTTCATGCACATTAAATCCATTAAACTGAAAAACTCTGAGGCTTGAAAGAAAGCAATGAGGCACTGATGATGCATAAGACATTGCATCTTTGTTTGAGTCATGAGATACTCCCTGAAAATTATGTAGGTACAATTTAGCCACAAATTCATCATTTACATTATATGCAACAAAAGCTTAAAAAAGAAACAATAGAATTTGAATTTTTTGTGTTGATTTTCTTTTGACCAGCATCACCCTTAAGATTCAACGAGCTTAACATCCTTGTTAGCACTTATAATGAATGAAGCCACTTATATTAATTGTGGTTCAAGAGAATAAAGTAATCACTTAATCCAACACTTTTCAATATTAAGCTAGCAAGAGTATATAGACTTACATTGAGTAAAACAAGAGTGTTAAGAATTGGGGAGTTGTGGAGTAATTTCGACAGGGCTTCATCGGTAACCTCGTTTAGTTGAAGATATGTCAGCCTTCCAAAGGTAGGAAGATGGGTAAATATGTCATTGGAATGCATAAGAACCTGTATGGCAAGGCGAAATTTGATCAAACAGCTAAAAAAAATTCCGAAGGGCAAAGCTGTTATTCATAGACACAGTAGTAGACAAAAAGCTTCACTTGCAATACATAATTACATGTAGCTTTGTTGCCAGAAAACATTTTTATGTCATTACCAAAAGTAGATCCTCTAAATTAGAAAAATCTATTTAGTGTGAATTTTCACCATCAATTGTTATGGTGAAAATCTACACTTCATATGTTGAAGTAGATTTTCCAACTAAGAATTCTCGGCAATTGCAAACAAATATCTATAAAAATGTTTTCTTTCAATTTAAAAATCTACTTGATCATTGTGGGATCTGTAGTAAGACCCACATTGTCAATTAACGGTAGAATTTACCCTTGACAGTTGGCATAATCAAGTGAATTTTTCAACTGAGATAATCAGCTTCTATTATATTCACATAAAAAATGTTATGTATATACAAAAAATCAATCACTATGTATTTGTATATAAATATATGTGTTGTTTAATTTATTTTTAATGATAATTTTGTGTTTTATCATGTATTCTATATGAGTGGCTAATTTAGTAACTGATTTTTAGTATACATGCAGGCATGATTGATATTTATATATCTTTAAAACCAAGTATACCTTATAAAATAATAACTTCAGTAGTTCCACTTGATGAATTTGACTGAGAAGCTTATGTGCTTGAAACCCTAAACTTTCCATCATGTCTTTTTTGTCTTCATCAACAACAATCACGACAGAAGCATCACAAACTGAGGATGAATCCAATAGAATGATATCTAGTTCAAGATCACCCTCATAAGAGAACTCTTTTAGACAAGGAGCAAAGATCTTGATGGAGGATTTACATGATTCATTAGAAATAGAAGAATAACAAAGTGCTAAGGAAAACTTTTCAAGCAGAGGTGCTTGAATACTAATACCCTGCATAGTTAACCACTCACATGCTCTAGCTTCAAACACTTTCAGAACTGGGAAATTAAGTACTATATCTTCTGAGAAAATGCATGAATCGCTCTCTAATCTGACCCCGGAGATGTTAAGGTTTCGAAGATTCGGAAAACAAGCACAGATTGGAACATTTAGAGTGCATCTAACTTTAAGGTCTAATTGTACTAGAGTGTCACATTTAAAGAAGGAATGTGACGAAAATTGAACTTTGCCAGCATACTGAATATGAAGCTTCTGGATTCTTCTATCTAAGACAGTGGAGATCCATTCACTAACTTGTTTTGAATCATAGCTATATCTTGTTAAACAAAGAGAGAAGTTAGTGATGCTTGAATTTGCTAGATGGTGAAGAAGTACTTTGTTCACAAAATTCACAAACTGTTCTTTCTTCAGAATCTTTCCATAACAAGGCAAACTGTCACTGAAACATAGAGAGGTGATGGATTTCCAAACATGAATCCACCTTTGAGATAACACACAAGTTTGAATTGCTTCTATGGTTGGAAGGAAAGAGAGGATTTGACCAAGTGTGCTTTCATGTAATGTGCTGATTATGTCTTTGGAATCAGTCACTTCTGTTTCTTTTATAACAATCTTCTGAGTTTGATTGCTTGAATCCATGATTATGAAGTACTACTACCTGCTACATGATATGTCAAGGTTCAACAATGG
>NC_029778.3:73109461-73143059 GCF_000817695.3 Arachis duranensis | reverse complement strand
AAACACAAAATCATATTTGACAGAAAAGACATGAACATATCTGTTTTGAAACAATAAATTAATGTATTTTGTATCATTCTAAACTGAAAAGACACAAACTCTAATAAGAAATATAACTTTTTTCCTTTTATTATTCTTATCAATTTTTTTTAATTATATTTTTCTTATTGAATTTTGTGTGTAAAAGAAAATGAGAGTAAATTAGATTTTTATAATTTTTTTTATATATAGTTTTTTTTAATCGAAGATAGGGAGACTCATTTTTATATATATAGTTTATTATCAAATAAAATATAATTATATAATTTTTATATTTCTGTTTTTTATTTTCGGTGTCTTATTTTATTTTGTTTCCAACCAAATACAGTCTAACAGAACTTTACATTGTCTATAACCCAATATCATAAATTCCCAATATGATTCCAAGTCTTTCAAATTGAATGGTATTCTTGGTTTTAGTTTTTTAATTTTTTAAATCTTTTTTATTTTCTACAATGAGCCTGGAACAGAATGGGTGTAGTAAGAATGTAAGACATGATCAAGAGATTGCTGAGTATAAAATAAAAATTAAAAACCGCAACTTGCATTCATAATAAAACAGAGGCTTAGCAAATAGAACTTTTTTTTTTGGTGACTGAAAAAACAAAGAAACAGCAAAAACAAGAAAAACAGAACACAGGGAAAGTCCCTTTCTGACTAGCAGCATGAGAATCCTTGTGACTAAGCAATTAGAACTCTAGAAATTAGAAGTATGAAATCCCACTCTATTTTTTTAAATAAAAGGTAAAATACATTTCAGTTTCGAACGTTTGGACAGAAATAAAATATTTTAAATCTTAAGAATAAAAAACAGTCTTTAAAGGTGGTATAGAAAGAAAAAGCTACCATATGTATAGAAATTGAAGCAGATGAATAAGGTGGTAATGATGACTAACCGAATTGCACGGAAAGTTAGAGCATTGATAGCCACTGGCCGGACGAGTTCTTTTACGCTGGTTGAACTTCTATAAAGAAACAAAGTAAAAAGTTTAATTTAGGTTATCAATTTATCATTTTCAGCTTAAATAAGTAGCAAGTTGCAAAAAAAAAAAAAAGGGTAGCAAGTTGGAATGGACGTTATTGGTGTTAGCTGTTACCTACTTAATTAGTTAATTGTACAATAAGGTGCAAATGGAGCCACGTCCATTACGGCGTGACATTAATGAAGATGACAATCACTGGTAGGTATGGAGTTAGTTGACACGTGAATAGACGACCGTTACGTATACATATTCAGATAAACCTCTAAGGTAAGTTCAGATACACTTAAGGCCAGTTTGGCTAAACTTTTTAAATAAGTTCTTTTGAAAAAGGAGCTTAAAATATAAGGATTTTTATTAATAATAACTTTTAAATAAGTTATTTTGAGTTTGGATAGTTATAATAGAAGTCTTTGTTTTAAAGTTGTGCATTAAATAAGAGTGATAAAATAGCTTTTGAAAATAGGAGAAGTCACATTTTTTAACTTCTTCAAAAGCTCTTAAATAACTTTTTGAAAAGTTAAAAGTTTATCTAAAAAATTGTACCAAACACATTAATGTAACTTTCTATAAGTCAAAAGTTGAAAAAAGTAACTTTTTGGTGTTTTCCAAACGGACCCTTAACACTTATTCAGAGAAAAAAAAAGACTATCAAAACCGTGTCTAATTTTTTAAGATGCTCAAAAAAATAACTTTAAATTTTGTAATTAGTAAGGCATTTATATATATATTTCAAAAAATTTTAAAAATATTTAAATAATCATTTAAAAAGTACAAAAAAATCAGGTCAAATTAAAATTCAATTTTTATAATCTTTTCATTCTTTTAAAGTATTTTTGGCTATTGACTAAAACTTCCAAAAAAAAAAAAGAAAATCATTTAGTATCTCATTTTTATACCAAACTTGCAAAAATTTATATAAAAATTTAATCGTTAAATTACTTTTTGAAAATATATATTTAACGTCATAAAAAATAAGATGTATTTTTGTTAATATTTTGAAAAAATAGGGATAATTTTGATAATTTATCCAAAAAAATAATGATGAAACAAAAAAGGTACAAATTCATATTTCACATTTGACAGTTGTTTATTTAATTACCTTTTGGTGTTGACTTGATTTATGTTTTTATTTTTTTATCATTTTCGTTTACAAAAAGAATGGCATTTACTTAGTTAATTTATATTATTTTTAGTATTTTCTATGATTTGAAAAAACAAAAGAAATTGTTACGAAATGTAAATTTTGAAAGAAAAAATTATAATATAAAGAAAAAAAAATCTGACATTGAGTACTAGGTTAGTAATTTATTTCTTTTTTTTTTCTTCCCTGAATCTCTTTATAGTAGTTTAATTTAAAAGTTCAAAATCAGGCCACACATATATTCGTGCATATGAAAAATATACTTATGAATCACATGCCAACAAGACTACAAGAGAAATTTTTAGTTTTACTTTTTTTTTATTTTCACGAATTTACCAAAAAATAAAAAATAAAGTCCCAACAACCATTATAAATAACGAACAAATTCAACAAACTAAAAGGATATTACGGTATTAGAGAACGAACCACCAAGGGATCAGCTTAAGAGCTTAAGCCATGTGACCACAAATTAAATGCCACCCACCATTGACTTTAAGTTATGCCTTCAATAATTCAACTTAGCTACCTCGAAAAGATTGGATGAAATGTAATTTCTCATGATAAAATGTAATTTCTCTTCATCATATATTTTTTAAGCAAAATTGAAAGATTCCTTAAGAAGACAACATGAGACCAAATTTGATCCTATATAAATGCAATAATCACATGTAGACGACGGTCATCCAAATCCGAATCTCAATCAGAGTCTGAAAAAGTAAATAAATGTAAGTCATTGTTAGCATGAAATACAAGATCATGAGTAATAATTTCAGAGAGATAGCGTAATAATCTCTTAACATATTTTCAATGATTAATGAGAGGTCTCTGCATATATTGACACAATTTATTTATCAAAAAAGCTATGTCAGGACGGGTGTGAGTACCATATTAAAGAGATCCCATGATCGACTTATAAAGAGAAAGATTTTTAAATTTATCCTCTCCATTTTTGGACAACTTAACAGAGATAGTCATGGGTATAGAAACCACTTTAGATTCTTTCATGCTCACTCTTTGAAGAAGGTCACTAATATATTTCATTTGAGAAAGGTGGACGACACCAAATTCTAATTTGTTTGCCTTTATTCCTAAGAAGAAGCTAAATTCACCTAGATCCTTGAGGAAAAATATATTGTTTAATTGATCAATAGTTGATTGTATGGCTTGAGAATTATTTCTAGTAATTAGTATATCATCAACATAAACAAGGATATATAAATTAAGATCACCATCATGTTTAGTAAATAAAGAATGATCTAACCTGATTTTGATGAATCCAAATTTGTGTTAGAGTAGAAGAAAGTTTAAGAAACTATGATCTTGGAGCTTGCTTGAGTCTATATAAGGACTTGTGCAATTTATAAACCTGGGCAGCATCACCTTATATAAAATCTGGTGGTTATTTCATAAAAATAAGTTCATTTAAGTTTCCATTCAAAAATGTATTTTTAAAATCAAATTGGCGAATTTGCCATTAATTTTTTAATGCAATTGTAAGAATAACCCAAATAGTTGTAGGTTTGATAACAGGAGCAAAAACTTAATCATAGCCAATGCCTTCTATATGATGATTTCTTTTAGCAACTAATCTTGTCTTATACTTCATGATTGCACTATTTGAATGGCGTTTAATGACAAATATCCATCTGCAGCCTATCACTTTAGTGTTTGTAGGTGCAGCAACAATAGACCATATATTGGTTTTGTATAGAGCATTTAGTTCTTCAATCATTGCTTGATGCCAATGTTTAGATTGTAAAGCTTGAGTCACATTAGAGAAAATATTATTAATCAAATCAAGTTGAGGAGTTACCAATGAGTGATATAACTTGGGTTTACTAATACCCGATTTCAATCTAGTTTGCATAGGATGATTATTGGGTTTAATATGAGTCGTAGGTGCACTACCAAATTTTATCTCGATATCTGAGATAGGAATACTACTAGGATGAAGTTTATTATTAGAAAAAGAAGGATTAGATGAGGACAGTGGGGGTGTAGTTGGTGTAGGTAACTTGTGAGAAGAATCAGGGAGTAAATTAAGGGTTGAATTAGATGGTACAGTGAAGGTGGTAGTGTCGTGCACGAAATTGCAATTACACTTTTGTAACTCCACACAACTAACCAGTAAGTGCACTAAGTCGTCCAAGTAATAAAACCTTACACGAGTAAGGGTCGATCCCACAGAGATTGTCGGCTTGAAGCAAGCTATGGTCATCCTGTAAATCTTAGTCAGGCAGATTCAAATAGTTATGAGTTTTGATAATTAAGAGATAAATAAAATGTAAATTAAAATAAAGGTACTTATGTAATCCATTGATGGGAATTTCAGATAAGCGTTTGGAGATGCTTTGTTGCTTCTGAACCTCTACTTTTCTATTGTCTTCATCCAATCATGCGTGCTCCCTTCCATGGCAAGCTGTATGTTGGTGGATCACCGTTGTTAATGGCTACCATTTGTCCTCTCAGTGAAAATGGTCCAAGTACATTTTCGCACGGCTAATCATCTGTCGGTTCTCACTTGTGTCGGAATAGGATCTCTCTATCCTTTTGCACACTGTCACTGTGCCCCAAATTTGCGAGTTTGAAGCTCATCACAGTCATCCCTTCCTGGATCCTACTCGGAATATCACAGACAAGGTTTAGACTTTTTGGATCTCAGGAATGCTGCCAATTGGTTCTAGCTTATACTACGAAGGTTCTAATCTCATGGATTTGAATGCTCTGTTGTTAGGAGAGACAAGTCAAATTCGTGGATCAGAGACCCAAGAGATTATACTCTGCCTGTTGTCCAATGACTACGTTGAACATCATGTAGATCGCTTGTGGTTGTCAAGCACGCGGATCTTGGCTAAGCGAGTAACGAAGATAGTGGGTGATTGTCACGGGTCACCCCTTCATTCTGACTTAACTAAATTAAGTACGAGAGTATATCTTGGAGAAGAAGTAGACGTGAATTGAAAGAAAAACAATAGTACTTGCATTAATTCATGAAGAACAGCAGAGCTCCGCACCTTAATCTTTGAGGTGTAGAAACTCCACCGTTAAAAAATACATAAGAGAAGAAGGTCTAGGCATGGCCGAATGGCCAGCCTCCCTCAAAGTGATCAAAAGATCCAAAGATGATCCAAAGATCCAAATACAATAGTCAAAAGTGCTATTTATACTCAACTAGCTACTAGGGATTATAGAAAATAAGTAACTAAATGTAGATAGTGCAGAAATCCACTTCCGAGACCCACTTGGTGTGTGTTTGGGCTGAGCTTTGAAGCTTTCATGTGCATAGGCCATTCTTGAAGTTAAACGCCAGCTTGAATGCCAGTTTGGGCATTTAACTCCAGTTCTAGTGCCAGTTCTGGCGTTTTACGCCAAAAAAAGGTCTCTGGTGGGCGTTTGGACGCGAGTTTGGGCCATCAAATCTCGAGCAAAATATGAAATATTATACATTGCTGGAAAGCCCAAGATGTCTACTTTCCAACGCAATTAAGAATGCGCCAATTGGGCTTCTGTAGCGCCATAAAATCCACTTCGAGTGCAGAAGGGTCAGAATCCAACAGCATCTGCAGTCCTTTCTCAGCCTCTGAATCAGACTTTTTCTCAGGTCCCTCAATTTCAGCCAGAAAATACCTGAAATTACAGAAAAACGCACAAAATCATAGTAAAGTCCAGAAATATTATTTTTTCATAAAAACTAATAAAAATATACTAAAAAGTAACTAAAACATACTAAAACTATGTAAAAATAATGACAAAAAGCATATAAATTATCTGCTCATCACAACACCAAACTTAAATTGTTGCTTGTTCCCAAGCAACCAAAAACAAAATAAGATAAAAATACGAGAATATACAATAAATTTTAAAATATCAATGAAGCTTAGTTCTAATTAGATAAGAGGGACTAGTAGTTTTTTGCTTCTGAACAGTTTTGGCATCTCACTTTATCCTTTGAAGTTCAGAATGATTGGCATCCATGGGAACTGAGAATTCAGATAGTGTTATTGATTCTCCTAGTTTAGCATGTTGATTCTTGAACACAGCTACATTATGAGTCTTGGCCGTGACCCTAAGCATTTTGTTTTCCAATATTACCATCGGATACATAAATGCCACAGACACATAACTGAGTGAACCTTTAACAGATTGTGACTCAGCTTTGCTAGAGTCCCCAGTTAGAGGTGCCCAGAGTTCTTAAGCACACTCTTTTTGCTTTGGATCACGACTTTAACCACTCAGTCTCAAGCTTTTCACTTGGACCTTCATGACACAAGCACATGGTTAGGGACAGCTTGATTTAGCCGCTTAGGCCAGGATTTTATTCTTTTGGGCCCTCCTATCCATTAATGCTCAAAGTCTTAGATCCTTTTTACCCTTGCCTTTTAGTTTAAAGGGTTATTGACTTTTTGCTCTTGCCTTTTGGTTTAAAGAGCTATTGGCTTTTTCTGCTTGCTTTTTCTTTTTCTTTCTTTTTCTTTATCTTTCGCCATTTTTTTCGCAAGCTTTGTGTTTTTCACTGCTTTTTCTTGCTTCAAGAATCAATTTTATAATTTTTCAAATTATCAATAACATTTCTCTTTTTTCATCATTCTTTCAAGAGCCAATAATTTTAACATTCATAAACTTCACTATAAAAAATATGCACTGTTCAAGCATTCATTCAGAAAACAAAAAGTATTACCACCACATCAAAATAATTAAACTATTTTCAAGATAGAATTCGAAATTCATGTACTTCTTGTTCTTTTGCAAATAGAAACATTTTTCATTTAAGAAAGGTGAAGGATTCATGGAACATTCATAGCTTTAAGACATAGAATCTAAACATTAATGATCATGTAATGAAGACACAAACATAGACAAAACATAAAGCATAAAAACCAAAAACAGAAAAAAAATAAACAAGGAGATTAAAGAACGGATCCACCTTAGTGATGGTGGCTTCTTCTTCCTCTTGAAGATCCTATAGAGTGCTTGAGCTCCTCAATATCTCTTCCTTGCCTTTTGTTGCTCCTCTCTCATGGCTTTTGGTCCTCTCTGATTTTATAGAGGATGATGGAGTGCTCTTGGTGCTCCATCCTTAGTTGCTCCATATTGGAACTCAAATCTCCTAAAGAGGTGTTGAGTTGCTCCCAATAGTTGCGTGGAGGAAAATACATCCCTTGAGGCATCTCAGGAATTTCTTAATGAGGGACTTCCTCATGCTCTTGAGGTCCATGAGGGGGCTCTCTTGATTGCTCCATTCTCTTTCTAGTGATGGGCTTTTGAGATGAATCTCTCCATCTTCCATGACTCAGAGTTGGAAGCAACTGCCTTCCCTTTCCTCTTCCTAGAGGTTTTCTCTGGCCTTAGGTGCCATTAATGATTATGGAAAAATAAAAAGCAGAGTTTTTTTCACACCAAACTTAAAAGGTTTGCTCTTCCTTGAGTAAAAGAAGAAAGAATGGATTAGAGGTAGAAGAGATGGAGGAGATGGAGGTGTGTGAATGGTTCGGCCAAGAGGGGTTTTAGGTGGTTATGATGTGTGAAATGGAAGGAGTGATGAGGGGCTTATATAGGAGTGGAGTGGAGAGGGAATTTTTGTAATAGGGGTTGGGTTTGGGAAGGAGATGGTTTAAATTTGAATGGGTGGGGGTAGGTGGGTTGTATGATGGTTTTGGAGAAGAAATTGAGGTGATTGGTGGAGGTTATTTTAGGGAAGAGTGTTATAGAAAGGTGTGAAGAGGAGAGAAAAAGAGTTGGGGTAGGTGGGGATCCTGTGGGGTCCACAGATCCTGAGGTGTCAAGAATTTCTCATCCCTGCACCTTTCTGGCGTTTAAACGTCCTCTGTGTGCCATTTTTGGCGTTAAACACCAGCTCTGCTGCCTTTCCTGGCGTTAAACGCTGGTCTGGCTGCCATTTCTGGCGTTTAACGCCAACTCTGCTGCCAGACTGAGCGTTAAACGCCCATTCTGCTATCCTTACTGGCATTTAACGCCAACCAGGCACCAGACACCCTTTTCTGGCGTTAAACGCCAGTCTGTCTACTCATTCTGGTGTTTAACGCCCAGAATGCTGCCAATTTGGGCGTTAAACGCCCATTTTGCTATCCTTACTGGTGTTTAAACGCCAGTAAGCTCGTCCTCTAGGGTGTACTATTTTTTATGTTGTTTTTAATTCCTGTTTTAATTCTGCAGCTGTTTTAGTGACTCCACGTGATCATCAACCTAAAGAAAACATAACCTAACAATAGAAAATAAAATGAAAAAGTAATTAACATAGATAAATAAAATTAGGTTGCCTCCCAATAAATACTTATTTAATGTCAATAGCTTGACAGGAAGCTCTTACAGAGCTTCACAGATACTCAGAGCATGATTGTGGCCTCCCAACACCAAACTTAGAGTTTGAATGTGGGGGCTCTGCTTGACTTTGTATAGAGAGAATTGGATGAAGCTTTTCATGCTTCTTCTCCATGTTTACAGAAGAAGATCCTTGAGCCTTAAACACAAGGTAGACCTCATTCAATTGAAGGACTAACTCTTCTCTGTCCACATCAATCACAGCCCTTACTGTGGCTAGGAAGGGTTTTTCAAGGATGATGGATTCATCCTCATCCTTCCTAGTGTCTAGGATTATGAAGTTAGCAAGGATGTAGATGCCTTCAACCTTCACTAAGACATCCTCTACAAGTCCATAAGCCTATTTCATTGATTTGTCTGTCATCTCTAGTGAGATTCTTGCAGCTTGTACCTCAAAGATCTCTAGTTTCTCCATTACAGAGAGTGGCATGAGGTTTATAACTGACCCCAGGTCACGCAGAGCCTTCTGAACCCAGGTATTCAGTTCATTGATGAGCAACGGAGATTCATCCTCCCAAGTCTCATTACCAAATAACTTGGCATTCAGCTTCATGATTGCTCCTAGGTCTTGAGCAACTTGCTCTTCAACAATATCTTCATCTTCGTCAGAGGAAGAATACTCATCAAAGCTCATGAATGGTAATAGGAAGTTTAGTGGAATCTCTATGGTCTCTATATGAACCTCAGATTCCTTTGGTTCCTCATTAGGGACTTCCTTATTGGCTAGTGGGCGTCCATTGAGGTCTTCCTCACTGGAAATCACTGTCTCTTCCTCCTCTATAGGTTCGGCCATTTTAGTTATATTAATGGCCTTGCACTCTCCCTTTGGATTCTCTTCTGTATTTCTTGGGAGAGTACTAGGAGGGGTTTCAGTAACTCTTTTACTCAACTGACCCACTTGTGCCTCCAAATTTCTAATGGAGGACCTTGTTTCAGTCATAAAATTGAGAGTGACCTTAGATAGATTTGCTAAGCCAGAGGGGCTCTGCTCAGAATTCTCTGTCTATTGTTAAGAAGAAGATGGAAAATGCTTACTTTTGCCAAACCTATTTCTCCCACCATTATTATTATTGAAGCCTTGTTGAGGCTTCTATTGGTCCTTCCATGAGAAATTTGGATTATTCCTTCATGAAGGATTATAGGTGTTTCCATAGGGTTCTCCCATGTAATTCACCTCTTCCATTGTAGGATTCTCAGGGTCATAAGCTTCTCCTTCAGAGGAGGCTTCTTTAGTACTATCGGAGGCAGCTTGCAATCCAGTCAGATTCTGAGAAATCATATTGACTTGCTGAGTCAATATCTTGTTCTGAGCCAATATGGCATTCAGAGTATCAATTTCAAGAACTCCTTTCTTCTGAGTTATCCCATTATTCACAGGATTTCTTTCAAAAGTATACATGAACTGGTTATTTACAACTATCTCGATGAGTTCCTGGGCTTCTGCAGTTGTTTTCAGATGAAGAGATCCACCAGCAGAATGGTCCAATGACATCTTGGACAATTCAGACAGACCATCATAGAATATACATATGATGCTCCATTTTGGAAGCATGTCAGAAGGACACCTTTTGGTTAATTGCTTGTATCTTTCCCAAGCTTCATAGAGAGATTCACCTTCCTTCTGTTTGAAGGTTTGGACTTCCACTCTAAGCTTGCTCATCTTTTGAGGTGGAAAGAATTTAGTCAAGAAAGCACTAACCAACTTGTCCCAAGAGTTCAGGCTTTCTCTAGGTTGTGAGTCCAACCATATCCTAGCTCTGTCTCTTACAGCAAAGGGGAAAACATAAGTCTGTAGACCTGGGGATCAACCCCATTGGTCTTAACAGTATCACAGATCTGTAAGAATTCAGCTAAGAACTGATGAGGATCTTCTGATGGAAGCCCATGAAACTTGCAATTCTGCTGCATTAGAGAAACTAATTGAGGCTTAAGCTCAAAGTTGTTTGCTCCAATCGAAGGAATTGAGATGCTTTTTCCATAGAAGTTGAAAGTTGGTGCAGTGTAGTCACCAAGCATCTTCCTTACATCTCTAGCATTGTTGTTGGGTTCGGCAGCCATGTCTGCTTCTTTTTCAAAATTTTCTGTAAGGTCCTCTCCGGAGTGTTGTGCTTTAGCTTTTCTTAGCTTCCTCTTCAGAGTCCTTTCAGGTTCAGGATCAGCTTCAACAAAAATGTTTTTATCCCTATTTCTGCTCATATGAAAAAGAAGATAACAAAGGAAGTAGTGGAATCCTCTATGCCACAGTATAGAGATTCCTTGAGGTGTCAAAGAAAAAGAAGAATAGAAGAGTGAGAAGAGAGAGGAGATGAGTAATTCGAACAGAGAGAAGAGAGAGGGGTTCGAATTATAAGTAGAAGAGAAGTGTTAGCAATTAAATAGAAAGAGATGAGAGAGAGAGAGAGAGTATTCGAATTTTAAAAGAGGGAAAAGGAAAATATTTTTATTTTTATTTAATTAATTAAGTTAGTTTCAAAAATTTGAAAAAGAAATACAATAAAATTCAAAACTAAAACAATTAGTTAATTAAAAAGATTTTTAAAAAAGTGGTTAGTGATTTTCAAAAATTGGAAGTGGAAAAGTGGTTAGGTGGTTTTGAAAAAGATAAGAAATATTAATTAGTTGAGAAAGATTTGAAAATAATTTTGAAAATATGAGAAGTTAGAAAAAGATTTTGAAATTAAAATTTTAAAAAGATATGATTGAAATTTATTTTGAAAAAGAATTGAAGAAGAAGTTAAAAAGATTTGATTTTTAAAATTAAAGTTGATGACTTGACTAACAAGAAACTAAAAGATATGATTCTAGAATTCATAGATTGAACCTTTCTTAACAAGAAAGTAACAAACTTGAAATTTTTGAATCAAAACATTAATTGTTAGCAAGGATTTTTGAAAATATGAAATAAGGTTAAGAAAAAGATTTTTGAAAAATTAGTTTGAAAATTTTCAAAAACATAAAAAAAAGTTGAAAAATGAACATTTAAAATATGTTTAATGCAAAAAGTTATGAATTAAAACATGAAAAATTGAAAAAATTCGAATTGAAAACAAAATTACCTCCC
The DNA here is from genome assembly GCF_000817695.3 of Arachis duranensis. NCBI lineage: Eukaryota > Viridiplantae > Streptophyta > Magnoliopsida > Fabales > Fabaceae > Arachis > Arachis duranensis. The sequence continues at coordinate 73,131,496 of NC_029778.3, read as the reverse complement.
TTGTGTCATCTTGGCGTTAAACGCCCAGAATGCTATCCCTTCTGGCGTTTAACACCCACTTGACTGTCTCTCTGGGCGTTTAACGCCCAGCCAGATATCCTGACTGGCATTAAACGCCAGGAATTCTTCTTTACTGAGCGTTTTTCTAAACGCTCAGAATGCTACCGTTTCTGGCGTTAAACGCCCAGAATGCTGCTTATTTTAGCGTTGAACACCCAGAATGATACCTTTACTGGCGTTAAACGCCCAGAATGATAGCCATTCTGGCATTTAACGCCCAAAGTGCCTCTTTACTGGTGTTTTAATGCCAGTGAGCTCTTTTTCTCTGTGATTCCTCTGCTTTATGTTCTGAACCTTCATTTCTTTGTATTATTTACTTGAAAAGATATATATTTTTTATTTTTTTATTTGAAATCTTGACTTGATTAACAAGAAACAACTAAATTTTAAAAAATTTTTAACCAAGTCAATTCAAAATTTCAAAAATTATGAGTAGAAAAAGGAAAACATATTTTTTTTATTTTTGAATTTTTTTATGAGGAGAGAGAAAAATAACAAAATGACTCAAAACATAGAAATTTAAGATCAACACCAATAATGCATGCAAGAACACTTTGAATGTCAAGATGAACACCAAGAACACTTTGAATATCATGATGAACATCAAGAACATATTTTTGAAATTTTTAAGAAAAGAAATACATGCAAGACACCAAACTTAGAATTTGACACTAGACTCAAACAAGAAAGAAGATTACCCAATCTAAGCAACAAGATGAACCGTCAGTTGTCCAAACTCGAACAATCTCCGGCAACGGCGCCAAAAACTTGGTGCACGAAATTGTAATTACACTTTTGCAACTCCGCACAACTAACCAGCAAGTGCACAGGGTCGTCCAAGTAATAAAACCTTACGCGAGTAAGGGTCGATCCCACAGAGATTGTCGGCTTGAAGCAAGCTATGGTAATCCTGTAAATCTTAGTTAGGCGGATTCAAATAGTTATGAGTTTTGATAATTAAGAGATAAATAAAACGTAAATTAAAATAAAGGTACTTATGTAATCCATTGATGGGAATTTTAGATAAGCGTTTGGAGATGCTTTGTTGCTTCTGAACCTATGCTTTCCTATTGTCTTCATCCAATCATGCGTGCTCCCTTCCATGACAAGGTGTATGTTGGTAGATCACCGTTGTCAATGGCTACCATCCATCCTCTCAATTAAAATGGTCCAAGTACGTTTTCGCACGACTAATCATCTGTCGGTTCTCACTTGTGTCAGAATAGGATCTCTCTATCCTTTTGCACACTGTCACTGCATCCCACATTCGCGAGTTTGAAGCTCGTCACAGTCATCCCTTCCCAGATCCTACTCAGAATACCACAGACAAGGTTTAGACTTTCCGAATCTCAGGAATGCTGCCAATTGGTTCTAGCTTATACCACGAAGGTTCTAATCTCACGGATTCGAATGCTCTGTTGTTAGGAGAGGCAAGTCAAATCCGTGGATCAGAGACCCAAGAGATTATACTCCGGCTATCATCCAATGACTATATTGAACATCATGTAGACCCCTTGTGGTTGTCAGGCACGCGGATCTTGGCTAAGCGAGTAACGAAGATAGTGGGTGATTGTCACGGGTCACCCTTCATTCTGACTTAACTGAATTAAGTATGAGAGTATATCTTGGAAAAGAAGTAGGCGTGACTTGAAAGAAAAATAATAGTACATGCATTAATTCATGAAGAACAGCAGAGCTCCGCACCTTAATCTATGAGGTGTAGAAACTCCACCGTTGAAAAATACATAAGAGAAGAAGGTCTAGGCATGGTCGAATGGCCAGCCTCCCTCAAAGTAATAAAAAGATCCAAAGATGATCCAAAGATCCAAATACAATAGTCAAAAGTGCTTTTTATACTCAACTAGTTACTAGGGATTACAGAAAATAAGTAACTAGGTGTAGATAGTGTAGAAATCAACTTCTGGGGCCCACTTAGTGTGTGTTTGGACTGAGCTTTGAAGCTTTCACGTGCATAGGCCATTCTTGGAGTTAAACGCCAATTTGGATGCCAGTTTGGGCATTTAACTCCAGTTCTGGTGCTATTTCTGGCGTTTTACGCCAGAAAAGGGTCTTTAGTGGGCGTTTGGACGCCAGTTTGGGCCATCAAATCTCGGAAAAAGTATAGACTATTATATATTGCTAAAAATCCCAAGATGTCTACTTTCCAACGGAATTGAGAGAGCTCCAATTTGGCTTCTGTAACTCTAGAAAATCCACTTCAAGTGCAGGAGGGTCAGAATCCAGCAGCATCTGCAGTCCTTTCTCAGCCTCTGAATCAGACTTTTGCTCAGGTCCCTCAATTTCAGCCAAAAAATACCTGAAATTACAGAAAAATACACAAACTCATAGTAAAGTCCAGAAATGTGATTTTTGCAGAAAAACTAATAAAAATATACTAAAAAGTAACTAAAACATACTAAAAATTATGTAAAAATAATGTCAAAAAGCGTATAAATTATCCCCTCATCATAGTGCCAAAAGAAAAAATAAGAGAAGTATGAGAAAAATAGGTTCTGATATCAGGGGCAGAATTAGTGGAGAATAATTCTGCATAAAGAAAGCGTTGCTAATCAAAAATCATATGGCAAGTGATAATGATTTTGCCAGACTTTGTAAAGCATTTATACCCTTTATGGTGAGGAGCGTATCCAAGAAAAACTAATAATTGAGATTTGAAATTTAATTCTATTTGAGAATAAAGTTTTAAGCATGGAAAGCATGCACAACTAAATACTCGCAAAAATTCATAATCTGGTTTTCTAGAGTGCAAAAGTTCAAAAGGAGTTACCAAGTTTGTATTGGGAGATGGAAGACAATTGATGACGTATGTGGCTGAGAGGAAAGCATCATCCCAGTGAATTAAGGGAAGAGATGATGTAGCAAGCATTGCCAAACCAGTTTTTGTGATGTAGCGATGCTTGCGCTCAGCTCTTCCATTTTTTTGATGCGTATATGGGCAAGAATACCCGTGCCCAATGCCTTGATCAGCAAGATATTTTGTAAAAGTTTGTGACAAATACTTGCGTCCATGATCAGTTTGAAATTACTTAAGCTTGAAACCTGTATGCTTCTCTAACATAGTTTTATATAACAAGAAAGCCTGAAAAACTTGAGACTTTGAATGCAGCAAATATATACAAGTATACCTACTAAAGTCATCAACAAAAGAGATATAATAATTAAAACCATGATATGAAGTTACCGGAGCAGGTCCCATAAATTTGAGTAAACCATATTTAAAGGAGTAGTGTAATTATATTTATCAAGATTAAAAGGAAGAAGATGCATTTTTGCATTGCAAAAAAATTCACACACATTAGATGGAACAATATTAGAAGAGACATGCATATTGCATTTATTCATTAAACTCAGAACTATTTTTGAGGCATAATGGCCTAGTCGATAGTGCTACAACTTATAAGGATCAAATTTTGCAAGAAACACCCTAGGTACATGATTACTAGAATTCATATTAGAGGAAATATTATTTGGACTAGAACAAGGCACAACAACACGTTTAAACACATAAATTCCTTGTCTAAGTGTTTCTCGGAGTAGAACTTCCTGAGTTTTCTAAGATTTAACAAGGCAAAAATCGGCATAAAATTCAAAATAACAATTGTTATCAACCACAAATTTTCTTACACTAATAATTTTTATCATAGTGTATAATGCTCGCACCTTTACCATTAACTAACATAATTTGTTCTGAACCATTATATTTAGATGACGATAGTAGATTCTAAGCATCACTAGTGACATGATGGCTAACACCAGTATCGAGTATCCACATTGAATCAGAAAATGTTAAAGGAGTAGCCAAATATGTCCTAGGATTATGAAAAGTGGATGGTGGAGGTGATGGAGCCTGAGATGCAGATTGAGATGGATTCCTGGTAGATTGTTGAGAAGAAGAATCAAATCGGTGGAAACAAGTCATTGCGGTATGGCCAAATCAATAACACATTTGACACCAAGGTCGTTGATCAAAATTGGAAAATCTGCTAGCATAGGAGAATATTCCACCGCGTCCTCTGCGTCCTCTAAAGGGTGGTCTTGAAGATCCTCTACCAAATTAATCTTGTTTATGGGTGTAATTTGCATGAACTACACCTAATTCAGTTTTTCTAAATCTTTCAAACATTACTTCATGTGCTAGTAATAAACCTTTAATCTCAATCAAAGAAAGTGAATCAGATTTAGTCATGGAGGATATGTATAATGCATACTCCTCAGTTAGACCTTCGGTTATGGTTGTGACATGATCATCAAGAGATAATACATGTCTATGAGAGGCCAAATCATCAACAACTTCTCTAATCTGTTTGAGATATTCTTTTGCAAAAAGACCTTGCTTGCGGATTGTCTTAAGTTGAGCTCTTAATTGTTGAACACGAATCTTGAACACTTTAGCGAAGTAATATTGAATCTTTGTCCATATTTGATGAGCATAAGCACAATCTAACATTTGATTTTTGAATGAATTATCAATGGAGCTTAGAAGCCATGTCATAAAACTGTCATCTTTTACTTTCCATTCGGTATAAACAGCAGATTCAGTTCTAACAAGACGTGAAGCCTCACTATCAATTTGAGCTAGAATTTTAGTTGTATCAAGATGATTACCTAATCTATTTGCATTGGTTACATGGAGAGCCAGTTGCTATCATGTGCAATGTGTATCTTCATTGAGTTTATCAATGGTGGAAATTGATAGGTTGGTAGAGAAAAAAGAGATGGTGGATGAGAAAGGAATTAAAGCAGCCATGAATCTTGAACCTAAACTTTGATATCATGATAGATTTTGTGTATGAAGAGTAAAATTGCATGTGAAAATAAATTATGCAGAGTTGTATTATTACTTGTTACTAGTTAATGATATAAAAGTAGTATTTATACAAAAGATATTTTCTATTTCTTCAAGAAGACAATACACTCTTCTTGATAACTAACCAAAATAATCTTGCCACTATTCTTGTATTATACTGATATCATTATCAAATATTAAAAATGTTAAATAGAAAGTGAATAGCAAATAAAAAATACTATTCGGATAAGTATTTGTTACCAATTTTCTCATTTCGTCAACCCACACCTTCTTTATATAATACATATTTTTTGAATATTTTTTAATAAAATATTTTAAACATTTCTCTTACTCTCACTTTTTTATTATTTTTATCCAACTTTTCAATTAAATATCTAATTTTGCTATTTTCTTTGCATAACATTTTGACTTTTTCTCTTTTTGATTTTTTTAAGCAAAAATTATTGTTTATGCACTACTATCTTCTTCCAACAAAAAATAAAATTTTATTCAATAAAAATAAATATAAAGAACTAACTTTAATTAACTAACATAAGTAATTTTTTATTTATTATAACATTTATTTTTTGATTCTCTTGATAGTTTAAGGTTTAAAATTAAAATTTATAATTTAAATTTAATTTCATGCAATGATTTATACCGCCATTTAATTAGATTCATATATTTAGATAACTTTTTAAATAGTTAGTTTTAAAATTTGTTACTTTTATTAATACATGACAAATTTCTTTTACACTGAATCAGTATATAAAAATTAAATTTTTAGAATTTAGAGTTTAAAATTTAAAATTTAAAATTTATGATTTATAATTTAAGATAAAAAATAATTTTAAAAAAATTTGAATAATATTTGTTGAGTTTAGAAAACAATAATCATATTTTTAGTAAAGACAAACACATTATATTTAGTTGGATTAAAAATTTAAAATTCTTTGAAGTGTATTGTATTGTGGAGGCCTACAATAAGGATTAATATGTTAACTATCAGACTAAACTTGGCCCAAAAAAATTTTTTAAAAAAGGCCTAATGCTATTGGTTTTTAGGCAAACGAATTGAAGACTGCAATACACTAAACATTGCTAAACTTCACAAGCAAACAAACAAGTTCAGTTCAAGTTGAAATGAAGAAGTGCTTCATTTTTTGATGAAGCACTAAAGAAGAACAGAAGGAAAAAGCGAAATATTATTAGAAGCTAAGTCAAATCAACGAAGCCAAAATCAAATTTTTAAGTTAAAGATGTTCAAAAGAAAAAGGTAAAGTCAATTTACCATTCTTGTGCACACACAATAGCTTGTTGTAGCTCCTTTAGAGAAGAAGCACCATTCGAGTAAGAAGAAGAGAAATGGATGTTGTTTTTTCTGATTCACATCCAAGGATTAAAAATAAAACTTGGGGCTAAAACACAAGATTGAGAGTGTTGATTTGACAACCCCATTGAAGGCCTCATGACCAAGTCACTGCTACTGTCCGTCTCTCTTCTGCGTCATTCAACTTTGATTTTCAACCTTGATTTTTTGCTTTAATTTTTTGGAAGAAGAAGAATTCATCTAGTTCAATGCTCAAGGTATTGAATCTTACCTCTAATCAAGCTTTAGAGGCATTACCCCATACATAAAAGGGATAATCAGCCAAAGATTGAAGTAAGGAGAAAAAACCCACAAATCTGAATCTACTCATCACCCTCGCCACTTAAGTCTGAAGTTTTGAAAGAAATACACATACATTAAGGGGAGCATTCTGCCAAGATGAAAGAAAACATTAGAGTTCTGAAATCGAGTTGTGCTTTATAGCTTTTAAGCTGTTTTATTTGTTCTTCTTCATATTTTTTTATTGAATATTCTGGTTCTTAAGTTTTATCTTTCTTTGTTTCATTCGAAGGAAAAAGGAAAATTGTGAAAATTTAGAAAAAACCATTAATGGAAAAAGCAAAAAGGATTAAGTTTGGAGAAAAGCAATAAATTATGTCAATTTCTTTTGTAATCATGTCATGTTTTGTTTCTTGTATTTAAAAGGTATCCTTTACTAAGTTGGATGAGCATTTAGTGTAGAGAATCTATGGAGTGAATCTAGCCAAATCAGAATTGGTTAGAAGTTTGATTTGTCCCTAATAGAATTATAAAGAATCCTTGAAAATGGATGTAAATAAATTCTTAAAAAGATAGTGAAAATTCTATTATTGTTGTGATGAATACTAAATGTATAGGCCACATTATACAAAGTGGTTGAAATAGAATACATGACTGTGTATTCTTCTCTTCTCTACTCTGTTCATGGTTCATTTATTATGAGACAAAAATAAATTGTCTCTTGTATATTTTATATCACAGATACAACAAAATTTATTTTTGGTGTTAAATTTAAAAGAACACAAAAAAATTTATATATTCAACCCCCTTTCTATAGGCTATTAAAAATCTTCAATATTGATTCTCAAATTTAACTTATTGAATAACTCAAAATATATATTAAGGTCTCTAATTAATACCAACGGTATGACAAGAGCCAAATTATAACACAATCACATAATAAAATTGAACTCTTATCGTTTTGCAAAAATTTTTTGGGATAATTAATCCAAAACGGTCCAAATTTATCATTTGAGTTTTATTTTTTATTTTTTTTTACGAAATCTTTTAGATGTGATAGGTTAAAGATTAATATGTGGTAGATCAAATTTTTATTTAAAAATTTGTTGTTGACTAATGAATTATTACATATCAAAAATTGGATTCAAAATTTTCAATACTCTTAAATAAGTTTAGGATTTAGAACTTATAATTATAATAGAATGACATTTTTGTTAATTATTTTATTTGTTAGTTAGCATAACTGATTTTCTTTTACGGAAAAACTAACCAAACTTTACTCACATTTGTGATGAAATTAAAGTGAGAACACAAAAGAAATATTGCTAGATTGTAGAGAAAAATGCACATAGCATCATTAAAGTAGTGAGGATGATGATAGATTCATGTTAATTTCAAATAGTAGGAGGGGCTAAGGCACTGACAAAAAACGGCTCATCCACAGTTTCATAATAACAACAACTAGAATGTGGTCAATATGTGCATGTTGCGGCAGCACTCAGGGCACTCTAGCTTCTCCAAGATCCTCCTTATTGCATGCGAGAACTCAAATCTACTACAAGGGTAATCCACTGCATGGAGCTTCTTATAGTGGTCACGAAAACCTTACTGGAGCCCAATCCTCTAAGCATGCATCCTTCAACTGTCCTCATACTCCATAAAAGTCTCCAACCCTGTGGCTGCATGTCTATTGACTATGATGCGAGATCTTCTTGTCATAATATGTAACCCTCCAATTATTACCGGTGAATTTGTCATCAAAAACGTAAATCCGCCCGTAATAATTTAACCTAACAAATTCGACGGTACTCAACCTTTTTTTTGTAGTGACAATTCACCCACCCAGCTTGTCGTAACTAAGAAGCTTCTTCATTTCCTGCATCACGAGGTCAGCATCATCATCGGCTTGCTTCAGCTGGATTTTGGAGAAGAGTATGCTCTCAAGGCGAGTCCAGAAAACACCTGATGTTGTGCTCTTGCCAACTGAGTTTGGAGTTTCTCCTGAGTTTGGCGTCAAGGACTTTCTGCACTTGATGATCATTTTCGTTTCTCTTCCCAGCATACACCATCTCTAAGTTACTTTTTGAGGTTAGTACAATTTTACGGGTTTTTTTTACAAACCTTTTAACCCAGTCAGGGTCATTCTTTCTGTATAAAAACATAAATTTATTATCCTTGATCTGGCCAAATATAAAAATTAAAGCAGATTGATCTGCAGAAATGTAGAATATATAGCATCTCAATTGTAGGAAAGATAATGTTAGTATGAAAGGAAGTTTTTCCTAAGAAATAAAATAAGATGTTTAGACAAAATAAATATGATTAACTTTACTCGTGCAAGGATCAAGATCTATAATTGCTTCATGTGAATTTTGTGGCGCTTCTTATTACATTTTCTTTAAAACTCAAATGAGAGCCCTGCGTGATAGTTTATACCATTGTGACTTGTGAAACTAGTGTTCGTGCGTCATATACTTATATTTAGGGGTGGAAACAAATTAGATCAAGCTAAGTTTCACATTTAATAGGCCAGATTTGTAATGTATTTAATTAGTTTGAGTCTTGTTTATAATTTGTTATAGACTTTGTTTAAATATTGAGTTTGATCTATTATTAAATTTAGTTTTTAATTATAAAAAATTATTTTAATATTTATTTATATTTTAACAGATTCAAACAGATCTAACAAATTTATTAAATTATTTTATAAGTTTAGATATGATCTATTAATCTAATTAAACTTTTAAGTCATGAATCTAAAAGTATTTTACTACAGGTCAAATCAAGCTTAATACAAATCAGATTGTAGATCCTGTACAAATCAAATTGTAGACGGATTTATTTTCACCCCTTTATATTTGAAGTATAACTATTAGGTCCTGGCTTTGACATTCATTGAGCATTCCACTAAAGCAAAATCAAAATGATTTCTAGAATTGGGAATAAAATTTATGGTTTATTTGAATGCAAAAGTTTATACTCACCCAATTCAATATTTCTGTGTGGACGTCATCCACGAGCAGTTCAAGTCTCCAGGTCTCCTCGCTCCACAGAGCTTCTTCTCTGATGCTTGTGAAGGAAAACGCAGTAGATCCCCTAATCCACATCATGGGAATGGCATTAGGGCAAGCAACCCTACCTTGAGGATCCAGAACCACAAGAATTGGCTTGTTCTTGTACTTCAATTTCCTCTGGATGAATCCGGTGACCGACTTGCTTATCGCTGAAGGATGATACACAGAGAACCATGGCATGGTTAACATTAGGTCCTCAAACTGCCTTTGCTTTTGCTGTGTCCATTCAGATTCATGGAGTTCCACAATGGGAGCCAAACAATCTCATATCTTCTTTCAAGCCTTGATGCGTGCACGACACTCGATTCATTATAGATTTATTCAAGGATCAGAAGCGCATCAGGGGAGAACTCCAACCCTGAAATCACAAGTAACACATTCTTCCTTCTCAGGGTTTCCAGGCTAACCTGTTTATTGGTTTGCATTAAATCACCAATATTAGCTTCCCCAACTTCCGAAAATAGTAGTGCCATCATCATATATGCAATTACAATGTTGGAGAAAGTCTAACCTTTTTCTTGGAAGCACAATCATATAGACGCGGGCTATCATCCTTTGCGGAAAAAGCCTTCAGAACCTTCATGTTGTCAATAAGGGTTGACGCAAATAATTCACACAACATTTCATAAGCTTCAGAATCCATTCTTTCCTCTGCACTGTGTGTTTAACTTAAAAATTAGCAGTCATGATCCAAAGAATTTCAGTATTTTTCATCACAAGTTCTAGTATGTTTCCAATTGAAATCATAATAATAATTGAAACTAAATTAATTAGACCAATTTGTCTGTTGCAGCTATCCAGGTTCTTTCTTAGATGTTCCAAGTATACTTTTAAGCCTGTGAGTCAATGTGGATAGCTCCCATGCTTCAGCAGTTGATTACAAGAACCTGGACCAATGTTGAAAGCTGTCATTAGGCATACCATAGGCGTGTTAAAAAGAAAAAGGGAAAAATTGAACTAACACAAAAAAAAATACCCAAATCCAAATTTAGTTAGAGGCAATGCTATATGCTGATGAGTCTTTAGCAATTGGGATATGGTTAGAGGAAATGTTATATGCTGATGAGTCTTTAGCAATGGATTGTGCTGGCAGAATTTTGAAGCCAATAACGCACCTTGCCACCTCGAGTATGACCTTAACAAGTTCATTAAGGGCCTCAAGCTGATGATGTCTCGGTGTGCTTACACTTGGCACTTGCTTCAGGCTGGCCAATAATCTAGAAAGCTGGTTTGTTGAATCCATGTTGGCATGAAGCCAGAAGTTACCATGTATCAGAGAAAAAGCAGCCAAGTTCAGCACCAACTTCGCATCTCACTCATAATTTGTAAGCAAATCAAATATTGCAAAAGCTGTTGAATGTACGTCTTCATCGCTACCAGAGTGGTGAGAAATCTGAAATTTCATTGTATCTTTACTAACTTCAAAACAAGGATCATTAGGAACATTCAACAGATAAAGAAATAATATTCGTCTCTTTATTATTTTGCAAGAAATTAAATTCTCCAAGTAGCTTAAGCTTTTTTAATAGTAATTTCAAGATATGTTATCAAGTCTCACAAAAGTTTATACAAGGACAATTTCATCAGTACTCAAAGTGGCATGTTTAAGAACACCCTCAGCAACATTGAGAATTTGCTTTGCATCAAATTTTAAATCTGGATCAGGATTATGCTCTGCAACTATTTTCTCCACCAGCTTGTTATAACAAAAACAATAGATAGGAGGCAGAGAACAAAAAAGGCTTGAAGTTTTAGTTGACATGCGATAGGCCAATATATAATAACCAGAGAGGAATAAACCAACGTGAATCCGCTTCTTTTCTTTCGCTGTAGTTAAAAGTCTTGCATCGGATCGTTAAGAAGAAGAAAGCCTTTAGCTTAGCTTCTCTAGTTCTCTGTCCCTAAGCTTCACTTCACTTTAGTATGTGCCATGTCAATGACATACAGTGGCATACTACATGAAGATATAGTATGTCTCTCTAATCTATACACTTTAGTAGCATCTGCCATTGAAGACATTCTCCTGTTACAATTAAATTACAAACTGAAAAGGGAAGGTTTGATAAATGACTGCAATATTAGTATTTTAATCAAGGTTTTGAAAATTGAACTGGTTAACGAATCAATGAAATTAGAGGTTAACATAGTATTCGATATAATAAAATAATATATTTATATATAAAATATATAATTCTTTTAAAAAATTAATTTTTTAATTTTTTATTTTAAACTAATTAACCACTAAAAACTATGCAATTTGACAGGATCAATGTTTAATTAATTTTTTAATTTTTAACCAATTTACCATCAAATAGTTTTTATTTTAAATCGAATCAATCTGATAATCTGTTCTCAATTAATCAGGTCGAACTATCTAGTAAGGTCCGTTCTAGAACCATGACTAAATCCTCATTTTGGTCCCTGAGATTCAGACGATTATCCATTTTGGTCCTCGAAATTAAAAATTACATATACTGGTCCTCCAGATTCAAGTCTCGGCACCAATGTGGTCCCTCGACTCTTTCCGGTGATGACTAGACAAACGGAATGTTGAGATGGCACCCTTCCTGCCACGCTGGATGATGAGTAAACGACGTTGTTTACCCTTGGCATCCAAACAAGTCAGAAATGTCGTCGCTTTATATATGAAGGGAGAAGAAATGATGGAGATCCAAAATAAAGTATTCTTCTTCTTCTCTACCTCCACTATTCTTCATTTCTGACTTGTTTGGACGCCAAGGGTAAACGATGTCGTTTACTCATCATCCAGTGTAGTAGAGAGAGTGCTATATCAGTACTCCATTTGCCTAGTTATCGTTGGAAAGAGTCGAGGGACCATATTGGTGCCTGAACTTGAATTTGGAGGACTAGTATAGGTAATTATAAATTTCGGAGACCAAATTGAATAATCGCGTGAATTTCAAGGACCAAAATGGGTATTTAGTCCTAGAACCATGATTTTAATAGTATAGGATAAAAGTTGAATAACCCAAAGTTTCTATGCCTTTGATTGAGGATCAGTCATCATTAGTGTTCCCCAAATTAAGGCACAAGATTCTGTCCTTTGTGACAGTAGGGAACGTATGGAAGGCTGTTGGCATGAAATGCTTCTTTTGCTTTGGCTAAATTTTTCTAATATTGGTTGATATTTGGTGTAATATACATTATAATATAACACTGTTTTATGAATATGTTAAAAGCATTAAAAAAAATGATGTCGACGATTTATAGAAAGCAGGAAGACAAAAATAAATAGAAAATGGAAGGAGCGATTATTGCAAAAAGCGAAAATAAATTTTTTTTTTTTTTGAAAAGCTCAAAATGAAGGGAGTAAATTGATGTATGGCGAAAACGATTTTATGTATGGTAGGAACAATTTGTAAAAAAAAATAAAAAATTTAAATGTGAACTATAGAAGGCAGAAAGACAAAAATAAGTAAAAAATGGAAGGAGCAATTATTGCAAAAAGCAAAAATAATTTTTTTTGTGAAAAACACAAAATGAAAGGAGTAAATACATGTATGGCGGAAAAGATTTCATGTATGGTAGGAATGATTTGTAAGAAAAGAATAAAAAAATTAAATGGGAACACGTATCAATAACAAGTTAGAGAGATATTTTTTATTTTTTATATTAGATTGATAAGGTTGTTTTTTTTATTATAGACCCTGGAGTGTTAATCTTAAATGTGGTATAATTTAGTTTTAGGTACAGAAATTAAACTTTTCAATTTTTAGGAGGTAGAAATGTATAATATAATTTTTGTTTCAAAAAAATTAAAAAAAATTGAGGTACAAAATCGAAACCTCCTATTTGTATATACCTTCTACAATTTAAAAAAAAAGCCAATAATTACAATGTCTAAATATATCACTCGTCTCACTTTCATAGAAAAAAATTAGTCTGCAAATTTTTTGGTGACTGAAATAAACTAAACAAAGAAAAACAAAACAAACAAAACAAAGGAACTGTTTAAATAGAGGGGTAGTCCCGTTTAAAACTACTCTTAAACTCCTCCCAAGGTGAAGGAAGCTCCATATGAGAAAGTTGTAACTTCATCGACATCTTTGCCATAGTATCTGTCACCGTGTTTGTATCTGTCATAATCAAACGAAAGTTAACACGCCAATTCCAATACATGATATCTCTTATTTTGAGCACCAATGGATCAATAAACCCAAAACCATCTTGAGTAACAAGATTAAATGCTTCCACACAATCCGTCTCACAAATAACATCTCGTTGACCCACATCCCAAGCTAAGAGATATCCTCTCCAAATAGCAAACAATTTTCCTTCAAAGAATACTATTACTCTTAATCATTCCCAAACACCTGTTTGCCAACTCCCATTACAATCTCTAATAACTCAAGCAAAACCAACACTATTACCCGAACCAAAATAACTAGCATCACAATTAATCTTAAAAGTACCAATAGATGGAGGATTCCAAAAACCATTTAGAGTAGAGGGAAGGGACATACGTTGTAATTCAAAAATATTCCTAAACTCCTTTTTTGAAGTTAATGCCAGACAAATCACTTTTTCTAGAGGCCAAGTTTCATGAGGATTAAAGATGTCATTATTCCTTGCTCGCCATATCCACCAAAGTCCCGAAAAGAACTTGAACGAATGCTCTTTGTTATGATACAAGAACAAATTCTTCAAATCCAAAGGATGACAAGAAATATCCAACCTATGCCAAACAAGCTGAGCTTTTGGACAATTCCGAATACAATGTAAAGCCGATTCCTGACTAGAAAGACATCTTGGACACCTATCCGATGACAACATCCCTCTTTTAAAGCAAAAACTTGCAGTAGAAAGAGCCTCCTTAAGATACAACCAAGCTAAAAACTTGTGTTTTTCCGGAACAAGCTGACGCCAAAGCCAAAGCCAATTCTCCCGCTTCTCCTAACCAAACAGCTGCTTACACAACCACAAGTAACCATTGCGTGAGTCATAGACTTTGGCAGCAGACCCACACCAATACCAACCCACTTCCGAACCTGCTTGCTCATCTGGATTGTAAGAGAGAATATTACCTTTCAGATTTTGAGATAAAGAAGAATAAAGAGTATTAATCTGCAAATTTGTGTTCATTCTGTAATTTCTCTTCCTACTCTCTTTTTTATTTTCGTTTTTATTGTATTTGAAAAAAAGAATGGTTAATAACCTTTCTTTTTTATTCCAATTTTTATGGTTTTTTTTCTTTAATTTTATTTTAGCCAAAAAAATTAATGAGAAAAAAAATAAATGATAAAATTCTCTCAAACTAACTCAAAAATAGTGTGTTTCTCTCCATTTTTTGTTTTTTTTTTCTTTTTACTGCTTTCTACAAATGTTGGCAGCGTTTTTCTCATGCCTCCAATATACGAGTAAAAATACAATTATATCATAATCATTGATGAATTTATGTGGTAGTTTATTTGTGGAAGCAAGTGCCTCCTCTAACTTTTTAAAAAAATATAAAAAAGTATATTCATAAATATATATATATGCCTCCATTAAGAAATTATATGTCCCCACATTAAAAAATATCTATCTTTTGCGTCAAAATATTTATTTTATATATTTTTTAATCTTTAGAATTAAATTTTTATACACGATTAGTGTAATGTAGTTTTATATGTGCATTCAATTATGTAACACTATATCATAAAAAATAATTACTTTTTATATTGATTGCATTTGTTTATAGTATTATTTAAATAATAAATTTATTTAGTTGAAGTTTATATCCTTGAATTTTTTTCTAGTCATCTTAAATATTTATTAGTAAATTGAATAATTTTGTATTGGATACATATTTTAATAAATTATAAAAATATTTTAGTAAAAGTAATGATATGATATATATTAAAAAAATAAAATAAAATGTTGACGTAGATAATATAATTCACGTGTTGTATTTTTATTTGGGATTTTTATTTAAATAAATTAAAAAAATATTTTATTTACTGAAATAAATAATTTTAAAAATAATTACAAAAATATGTAGTATGCGTTATTTCGTTTATAGTGTAAACAAGATAAGTTTACACGTATCTCATTTGCACTGTAAACAAGATAAGACAGAGCGAGTGATGCGTGTATATCTCATTTACACGGTAAACGAAATACAGTAAGACAAATTTTCAATAGCTATAAAAGGATGTGCAACCCTTGGTATTCTCCACATACATTTTATATCTTCTTCTGCTACGTTTTTCTTCCAAAACATAGACAAAAATGTCCAGTACTAGCGGATATGTGGTTGTTTGTGTGTATCCCAATTGTCGTGTGAGAAACAGTGACAATGGGGTGATATTTGAGTGTGATAATCCATTGCTATTGGTACTCGGTGAGTAAGTTCCTTATTCGAGTTGAAGAGTCTGATATTGAGTAACCTTGATGGTTAAGGGAGAAAAAAGATCGAAAGGATAAGGTATAGGTTGCTAGCACCATTGGGAGATTGAGTTTTTCAGTTTTGCCTGTTTCGATATCCATGGGAGAATCATGGCAGAACAAATGATGGAACTTTCTACGAAGGATGGTGATGTTGGTGGCGGTGGATCCTTCCACTCGACCTTTCTAAAGGATGACCCACCTCTCGCACCACTACCGATTTATGTATCAGAGACGCCCGTCAAGGCAACGGTACATCAGATATACCAAGTAACTATGATGCATTGAATCTGAACGCGTTGCATGAGAAATCTCCATTTTCCAACAGCAGGAAAGATGATTACAACCTAAACGGTAGGGTGGAGTTTTGGGTTGGTCACAGATTCAAAAGCAGAGATGTAGTAAAGCAGGGTGTGTAGAACTACAGCATTCGCAGAAGTATTGAATACCAAGTGGTCGAATCGAACTAATTAAAATACCATGTGCCTTGCCTCCAAGCTACAACTGAATGTCCCTAGAGTTTTCGTGTAGCCCTCTGACAGAACCTCAGATACTGGTGATGTCAAGTTTAATTGTAACGTATTTACTCATTTATGATTGTTATATCTGGTGTAGTTCCCAACCATGAATGTTTTATTTCGTCAAGGAAGTTTGGAAGGTTAGTGGAGCACATATGTGTTTAGTAACCACCATGTCCCAAGACCATCCACAGTTGAACAGTAGCATCATCTACAGCCCATTAATACAGTCCAACCCATCCGTCAGCATCCCTGTTCTACAGGGTACAATTTAGCAAAGTTATCACTTGAAACCCTCGTATAGAAAGGTCTGGATGACAAAGAAAAAGGCAATTCGGGAACTGGGAGGAGTCATACAACAAGGTGCCGAAGCTGCTACAAGCACTGTAGAGTTGTTATTCCGGAACAATATGTGAGCTCAAGGCCTTACCTTACTATGATGGTTACCTTATGGTCCGCGACTATAGCATGTTTGACAAAGTATTCTAGGCCTTCCCCTCCTGTGTTGAGGTCTTCAAGCATTGCAAGCCATTTGTTTCTGTCGTTAGCACGCATTTGTATGGCAAATATGGTGGTGTGTTGCTTATTGCAGTGGCACGAGACGGCAACAGAAATATCCTTCCTATTGCTTTTGTAGTTTTGGAGTTTGAGAGTACAGAGTCATAGTCTTTCTTCCTGACTAATTTGTGATGACATATCACCCACAAGAAAGCATGTTGATTATTTTTGATAGATCCCAGACGATCAAGGCTGCACTGAGGGCCAATGATAGTGGTTGGCATCCTCCCAGGGTGTTCCATCCTTATTGTGTTAGACACATGGCCGCAAACTTCATGTCTCATTTCAAGTTTGCTGAGGGCAGGCGATACCTCATAAATACTGCTTATAGTCCAAGCAAGGCTAGGTATAAGTGGTACATATACTCCTGTGTAGGCCTATAGTCGAAGCACGTCTGAATGGAGATTCTGTGGCCTTCTACAAATCGTGCCCTCCAGCGATCATACCAATCGATAAGTCTATCAAGCCACCAGACATCCTCGCCTTGTCCTATAGATGTTAGGAACCTATCGACGTTGATCAGGGATGGCGGCACCAGTTGCTCCCTATTAAACTAGCACTTCACCCCGTCAACTTGGTGAAACTCGAAAATTTTGAAGCAGATGAGGGGGACAACAGACATCCATGTCCCCCACTCTGCCTCATTAATCATCCATGGCGAGCACATAGCCTACAGTGTAGGGTCGTCGTACGGCATCCACATAAACTGCAACGACAGTTGTGAAATAATCATCAGTAATACAAACTAAATTAAATGATAAGTAATTCATGGAACTACAAGAGAGTAAAGTCTTAGTGCTAACCTCATTCATCAGTAATTGATCTAGTGACAGATGCCATTAGAGGACCCTCTACTCGTGCTGGTCCCTGCTCTACTGCATCAACCTTATCAACCTGTCAACAGTTGCAAGAATAACACGAATTCAATTTATGGAACATCATAATGAGTTACGAATTTGGAACACAAGCAAACCACAAAGGATGTTTACCTTGCTGTCATATGATATATGTATACCTTCAATCAGGTAGACATTACTGCAGAAATTTTTGGTATATCCAAGATATCAATAGCAGAGTGCTGCCAGCTATGTCTGTCGTGCCTTGTTGTGCTGCTAAGCACAGAGAATGGTAGGTCCATGTAAGCACTGTCAAAGCCCAAGATAGACCACGACACGTTTGGAAGTCGGCAAGTAGTGGCAGCCACTGGAGATGGACCAGATTGTTCGACTTATCCGTCATCAGGTAAACCCCAATTAGTAACATGACATATTACCTCACATACTATCGAAGGGTGTTTGGATCAATGGTGTCGGGAATATGTCGGACTCGCTCCCAGAGCCATGTCAGCTTCAAGGAGAAAGACTCCTTCCTCGGCACTCCCTGCAGCTGAACCACTGGAGGCCTGGCACCAAGTAGTTGCTTCACCAACTCCTACGTCTGTGTCGTACCATTTGTGAAAATCACGGAAGCACCCCACTGGCTTCCCGTGCGCACGTAGCCCAAGATGATACGCAACATCCTACAAGGTGATGTTGCACTCACCCCATGGCCGGTGAAACGTGTGGGTCTCCGGACGCTAGCACTTTACGAATGTCGTGATCAGGGAGTTATCAAAGACGATGTCCTTGAGGGGCACTGTGTCGTCGAAGCCAACCTCTCTTAAATACGGGATGACGGCATCTGGTGGTGGAAGTGTGCGACTCACTCACTGAGGAAGAAGTAGGCGAGGCCTCTGACAAAAAATAAATGATCAGAATTAAAAAAATAAACTCCCAATGAGCATTGACATAACAAACTGATTTAACTATTATATACATTTATTTAACAAAAATGTACAAATATATACTAACTGAATTTATTTAAATAAAACTTTTTACATTAATAATTACTAAGTTAATTAATAAACATCTTTTCAGTTAATTAAAATAAAAACATTTTTACAGTAATTAATAATCTAGTTAGCAAAGTTTTAATAAATTAATTTAGATAAAAAATTACATAATTGTTTACTTCGAAAATAACTTTTATTTGAATAGTTAATAATTAAATTATTAAATTAATAAACATATCAGTCAACCGTTGCTAGGGGTGGCAAACGGACCTAAACCCGTCGGGCCGGCCCGCGTAACCCGCCAAAAAAGGTGGGCTGGGCTGGAAAATCGGGACCGCCAAATAGCAAAAGCCCGCCTAACCCGCACCGCTTAAACCGCGGGTTTTGGCGGGCTTTGGCGGGGCGGGGCGGGCTTCCCCGTCGGGCTAAGGTTTTTTTTAGTGAGGGGGTATTTTTGCAATTTTTTTTCTAAAACCTAACTTCTCCCAACCTAACTTATAAGAGTATGAAGATAAAAATTGAGTGTTTTAAATTATGTTTATGTTATTTTGGAGACAATATTTATAATTATGTTTTGGATTATGTTTATTTTGCTTTGGAGAAAATATTTATAATTATGTTTTGGATGAAAATTTGGTTTATAATTATGTTTATTATATGGCCAGCCTGCCGAAGGGCGGGCTTCTGGCAGGGCGGGGCGGGCTTCCCCGCTTGCCACCCCTAACCGTTGCTAATATCTAAATTAAATTAAGAAAAACATCTACTACAATATTTAATATCTAAATTAATAATTATGTTCTTAATAACTTAATTACAAAAAAAATCAGAATCACATCCCTAAAATCGTACCATATTAGTCAACCGTTGCTAATGATATATCCAACCACTTAAACCATAAATTGTATTCTAATTCTTGGCAAGTATCCTAATCATGGCTATACATATATGCGATGACATAAACGTGAAGATAACAAAACTAACCGCGAAGTTGGCTGTCCCAGCGACGTGCCATGTCGCGTTCAATTGATTGATGTCCGAATTACGTGCATATGCGCGTGCCATCTTAGTGTTACTCAATAATATGGTCAAAAAAGGATAGAAGAGAGAAGAAAGTGGTGAAAAGGTTGAAAATGGGCCTGAAATGTCACTGTGAACGACTTATATATATAGGTTGTACCTAGGCAGTGTAAACGAGATAAGACATGCTATGTATTTTCGTAATTATTTTTAAAATTATTTATTTCAATAAATAAAATATTTTTTTAATTTATTTAAATAAAATCCTTTTTATTTGTCTAAATTTCTATTGTATTGATACGTATAAATGTACCATCGTATTGAAATAAACACCTTTAATAAATCCATTTCAATAACAATTTTATAAATTATCAATTTATTCCAATCAGATATTCTCTAGATATAATATCAGGTATTCTCTAGGTATAATATAATTTTAATTTATAAATCAAATAATTTAAAAAAGGTAAACAAATTTTAAATCGATTATGTTAGTAGCTAATAACGTGATTTATACGTTCACTTCTGCATTTAATTATACTATTTTTCTTTTTTCCAATTAATACTGGAATTTTATGCTATTTAAAATGGTCAATTGTGCGTTCATTAACTTTATACTAAAAGATTTTTTTTTTTTGCTATCCATTTGCTTTCTTCCTTTTTTTCTTTTCCAGTTTTTACTATGCATAGTTTCTTCCTATGAACTGTTAAGCTAAATGCTAAAACTCTCTCTTTTATGGAACTATATATACACTGTGGTTAGATACATATAGTTCTTTTCAAATTCTTTACTGGCATTATTTATGATTTTCACGCTTCATCCATCAGGTTAGGGGTGTGCATGGTTCAGTTTTTCTATAAACTGAACTGAAACTGCACTAAACCATTTTAAATGGTTTAAAAACTGAACCAAACTGCTTTGGCACATATGAAACTGGTTCTAAACCAGTTTATAATACAGTGCACCAGTTTAAATCAGTTCATAAAAATAAAACTGGTTTTAATTAAAAAAAAATCAGTTTAAACTGGTTTATAGACTAAAACTAGTTTTCACACTCTCCCTCTTTCTTTCCCTCTCTCTCCCCACTCTCTCTCTCCCCACACTCTCTCTCTCTTCTCCCTTTCTCTCTCCCTCCCTCCCTCTCTCTCTCCCTCCCTCCCTCTTTCCTCCCTCTCTCTCTCTCCCTCCCTCCCTCCCTCCTTCCCTCTCTCTCTCTCTCTCTCCCTCTCTCTCTCTCTCTCTTCCTCTCTCTCATTTTTCTCTTTTGCTCACTCTCTCCTTCTCCCCTCTCTCTCCTTTCTTTCTCTCTCCCTTTTCTCCCCTCTATCCCTTTCTCTCATTCTCTCTCTCTCTCCCCTATCCCTCTTCCTCTCTCTCTCTCTCCTTTCCTCTCCCCCTCTCTCTTTCTCTCCTTCTCTTTCCGTCCTCTCTCCCTCTCTCCCTCCTCTCTCTATCCCTTTCTCTCATTTTTCTCTCTCCCCTATCCCTCTCTCCCATTTCTCTTTCTCTCTCTCTCTTTCTCTCTATCTCTCTCAATTTTTCTCCCTCTCTCTTCCTCCTTCTCTCTCTTTCCTTGTGCTCTTTTTTCTCCTCTCTTCTCTCTCTTCCTCTCTCTCCTCCTCCTCCTCCTCCTCTCTCTCCTCCTTCTCTCTCTTATTTGGAGAAAAGAGAAAGAGAAAGAGAAGAGGGATATAGAGTGAGAAAAGGATGAAAGAGAAAGGAAGGAGTAAAAGAGAATAAGGAGAGAGAGAAAAGAGAAAAAAGAGAGAGAAAATGATAGAGAAAGAAGGGAATGAGAGAGAGAAAAGGAGAGAGAAATAAGGGAAGGAGAGAGAGAAGAATAGAAAAGAGAAAGAAAAAAGAGAAAAATGAGAGAGAGAAAGAGGATGAGAGAAGGGAGGTGGAGAGAGGGCAGAGAGGAGAGAAACAAAAGGGGAAAGAGGAAAAAGAGGAAGAGAGAGAGAGAGAAGGGGAAGGGAGGGAGAGAGAGAGAGGGGGGATGGGAGGGGGAGAGAGAGGGAGAGGGGAGAAAAGGAAAGAGAGAGAGAGAGAGATGAGGGGGAGAAAGAGGAGAAGGAGAGAGAGAGAGAGAGGGGAAGAAAGAGGGGAGGAGGAGAGATAGAGAGAGGAGGGAGAGAAAAAAAGGGAGAGAGAGAGAGAGAGAAGAGAGAGA
>NC_029778.3:73080358-73109354 GCF_000817695.3 Arachis duranensis | reverse complement strand
GAGAGAGAGAGAGAGAGAGAGAGAGAAAGAGAGAGAGAGAGAGAGAAAGGGGAGAGAGAGAGTGAAGGGAGAAAGAGAAAGAATGAGTATGTAAAATTAATTTTGGAGTTTAAATAAAACCAGTTTTAATTTGGTTTAAAACTAAACTGAACCATAAAACCTGGTTTTTAATAAACTGGTTTTTCATAAAAATTATGGTTTCAGTTCAGTTTTTTATTTAAAAAAATTGGTTTATTTAAAACGGTTTTAGTTCAGTTTCAATTCAGTTCAGTGAAACCAGTTTTTTTGCACACCCCTACATCAGGTATAATTTTTCTTTCGGTGTCTCTCTAACTTACTTTCTTACAAAAAAACATAACCTATTAGATATATTAATTTGCATTGCTTTGTCCGTAGACTATATAGTTTTCTGATGAAATTTATGCAGTCAGTATTAGTTAGGCACTGTAGCAAGTCATTGTGCTAAATTGATGGTGGAAAATAGGGAAAAATATTTCTAAAAAGAATTAAAACATGATAATAAAAAATAATAACTATAATATTAAAATGCTAGAAAAATCAAAATATTACCCATGTAGCATCTTTATCATAAGATAGAAAATTACTTTTTTGGTGGACTATTTTTAATTCAATTTCAAATAATGTAATATACCATTGTGTAATCTAAAAATAAATTATATTCAATTTAATATATATAATATGTGATGTTATTATTGTGATGTTTGTTGTTGTTAATTTGGGATTCATAACTAATAATTGCATGGTTTTGAAAAACCTAAAAAACTGGTAATATCTATAACTAACATTTAATATAAGAAATTCGTAAAGTCTTTAGTTATAATTATTATTATTTGAAAAATATTTAACTCTTTTAAAGGTAATGATTAATTTTAGTATGACTGTTTGGAAATTGAATGGATTTTAAGATATAATTTCATTTTTTTTCTCTCTTATAATTTATAATCTATAAACTTCTCTTAATAATATATGTATTTTTCTATGATAAAATTCCAAACACACTTTATGATAATTATCTATAAACTTTTAAACCATTAATACCGAAAATTTGATGGGTCAATCTCAAACCAGAACCGAGAAGTCACCATTAATTGACACAACTCCTTTTATGAGACTCCATTCTCTTTCTCAACCATCACTCTGGCTCAATCTTTCTCCATCAAACAGTTGAATGGCGATTCATGCAAGTACTCGTGATTCCAACAGCTAAATTACTGGCCATTACTATAAAATTCTTCAAATTCTACAATATTACTTAGATTTCATAACAGTTGATAATATCACCTACAATTTTTTCTCTTCTGATTTTGATTTTATTTTCGAGGTAAGTAAAGATATCTTTTAGTATGGTGCCTGACATGTCTATGTATCCTATACTGGATACCCTCCATCTCCTTGCTATAGAAAGACAATGACAAATTTAGATATGAGGACAATTAGATTGGTGAGTTAACCCTAATGAACTCATTTCTTTCTTTAGAGCACTTTTGAAATATTAATTTTGTATTTATTATTGTTTATATAGCAAAACTCTCTCGATTTCTAACTGTGATTGATTTATTGCAGTACTTGTCCACTGCTTTTGCTAAATATCTGAAATCATCTGGATATGGTTCCATCTGGAAGATAACCGGTCCACCTTCCAGTATAGGGACAAATATATTTTTCTTCCACCTGCTGAGGAGTAGTGGAAGGGATTCAGAGTGGAAATTTGGGGTTGAGTGGAAGGAGTGCTATAAATTGTACAAGTTAAAAAAGAAGGACAAGCTTATCCTGAGACTAGCTTCCATACTGGACCAGCACATACAGTTGGAGATCGAGAAATTTCAATTCCTACAAAAAATAGCTGTTTAACTATTATCCTGCAGAAACATATTTTTCTTTATATCTTGGATTGTACTGGACATGTTCCGTTTTTTTTTTCCTTTTTTTCTAGATATCTGACATTTTATGCTTTAAATTTGCTAAATAATGGGTTTTCTTTTCATTCTAAATCCTCTTAAAACTGTTTTAATTTGCATAGATTTTGATTTGGTGGAATCATTATTATCCCTTATAGCATGGATAACACAATTGAAGTATATAGTGCCTATGTCTTGGAGTATGCAACTTCTGTATATCATGACAACCAGACTGGAAGATGGGTTTCTTCTTTTAGGTATTGTCTCTAAAAAAACATCAAAAGCTGATTTATCTTACTGCAAAAAAGTTATCACATTAAAGTATTGGGACTTATGGTTCTAATTGTGAGTTATAACAGTTGTGATCATTAATCATTTTCTGTTGATATAATAAAAAAAATAATGAATTCTTTCGATGCGTGTTCTTTTGATTCTTTTTCCCCTTCCTCTCCCTACTTTCTTTTTCATGTTAGATAGCTTATTCTTGTCATTTTTTTTCATGTTGGATAGCTTATTCTTGTCGTGTTGATTACAATGGAGTTTCATTAGTTGATTTTTGTTCTTTGGTCATGCAGCTCAATTTCAATACAAGAATTCGAATATTTATTCTTCGAAGTGGTGTGATGGAATGCTTCGTTATTCTCTCCTCCCTGTGACAATACAAACCAAACCCCTCTTCTGATTCCACAACCTTCAAAGCCTATTGCTGCTCCTGCTGGAAAGTACTTTTCTACCCTCTTCTCTGTTTTTACTACTTTGACATGCTTGAAAAAATTTACAAATTAGTTGGTTAGTTAAAAACTTGAAACTTGAGGGTTGAAAGCTGAAACCTCCTATATTCATTTTTTCTTCCGTGACCAATAGTTTATTAGCTAACTATTCTATTTTGAACTTGCAATTACAACACATCTCATTATGATAATGATAATGCTATAATATAATTGATTGATTATTATTGTTATGTGTGTGAATCACGACAGAAGTTGTTGGATGCCCACCAATCCATACATTCAGGGAGAACTCAATTGCAACTCAGCCTCCTCAGAAGAATGAACCTGATGCAGAACCCAAGCCTGGTTTCTTTGATGTCAAATTTAGCATGGATAGTGCCCCATACTTGAGGAAAATAGATCTCAACAATTATGCTTCCTATAGGGACCTGTCTTCAGCGCTCGAAAAGATGTTTAGCTGTTTGATTCTTGGTGAGTTCTTCTCTACAAACTATCAATCATTTTCTTGTGTTTATCATTATAGAATTAACATCACAAATATTTCGGTAAAACAGAGCTATGATACTTATGTCCAAAAAAATTCCTTTATTCATATTTTACATTAGCATCACAATATAAATTATAATTTTTTTCTAAAACACAAGTATCATAACATTTAATTCTGTTACTTGCTCCTTCTTTCTACTCAACAGTTAATAAAAACTAATTTTTCAACCACTAATTTTATATCTTGCTTTTTTCTTTCTACTCAAATGTCAATAAAAACTCAACCATTAATTTTATATCTTTCTTTTTCTTTCTACTCAAATATTAAAAAAAATCATATTGCAGTTGACAAAACTTTACAACCTTTTTCCAGCTATTTTGCAACCAAACTTAATCCTCTTTTCATTCAACGCCAACATACTTTTTATTACTTATTGTTTCAACACTATAAGAGCTTAATTCTTTTCTTAATCTTTTTTCACATAACTCTTTTGAATCATCTGAGAAAAATATAATATACATATTAAATAATAGAATTATTTATATATCACATGCTATAAGTATTATGCATGCCAAAGAAATAAACATAAATTAATTTAAGATCTTACTCTTTATTTTAATCAAAGAAACCACAGTGGCATGCTTAGTCACATCTACTTTACTCTCTCTGATGTGGTTTTTTTCCATATTATCAATAGATTTAAAAAATTATGAAAGAATATATTACATTATTGAAAAAAAAAGTAAAAGATATATATCAGCTAGAATACTTACCTTGTTTTCCATTTGATTGTTTGCATGTTGAGTTCATACAGACAACTATCTTTATCACTCAGTAAAATTAGAGAGGATTGAAAACTCAACTACTTTTTAACAGGTTTTGGATGAATGGAGTGGTTGCAAGAGTATTTGGTATAAATAAAATTTTTTATTGTGTTGTTTTTTGTAAAACTATGTGCTAAAGTCAAAACCACTCATTATAGTGGTTCCTACATTTGATACTATCATGGTGCTTATATCACATTGTTTGAAAAGTCTTTATTTCCTCTTCTTCTCTTATTTTTTTAGACATTCATTAGATGTAATTTTGTACAATAAAAAAAATAAATTTAGTTGATGTTATTCATTACATATAAGGTTTTTTTTATTAATTTCAAATATTTTTAATTGAGTAGGTACATATAATTTATATCAGTTGTCCAAAAACATAAAAATATATGACTTAAGTAATATAAAATGACAAAATTCAATACTCCAGTAGTTTTAATATTCTTGACATGGTTCATAACAAACTATAATTTTTATTTTTATAAAATTCAATTTACTAATGACAATTTACTTTTTTTTAATTCCCAATTCTTATACCATTATTATAATTATATATTTTTCTTAGATTAAATTATAATTTTTATTCTCATAAAATTCAATTTATTTATAAAATAATTTTAGAAAAAGGGATATTTTAACTTTTCAAATGTCATCTTAATTTGATAAAATTTAAAATTTTATTTTGTACGTGAAAATAATTCATATATTTAATTCTTTTTTTGGTTTGTAGGTTAATTAGAAATTTTATTGAAGAGTACATATAAACAATTATTATCTAAATCAAGTTTAACTTTCTTTTTTTATGGTATAAAAATTATTCATCCGGCACATATAAGAAAAAAGGAAAAGTTACTTTAAAGGACTGTTAGAAAGATTTAATTATTAAAAAGGACCTTTAATACCAAAATTCTTAATAACAATTAATTTTTTTTAACATGTATCATATTTAAGAAGAAGGAACAAATTTTTTATAAAAAAATAAATATATTCTTAATTATTTTTTTATTTATTTTTCATAATTGGTATGTTGATAATTTTTATATCGCCTAAAATTTTTATTAATTAATTAATTATTTATTTTTTATTTTTTTGTAATTTTTTATCATTTTTTCCTCTCATCAACAATAGAAAAAAAAAAGATGAAAAAATAATAAAAATTACTTAAATTTTAGAAGAAATAAAATTTATTAATATAAATTTCTGAGAAATAAATAAAAAAATAGTTAAAGATATATTTTTCTTAAGATTTAGTTCTTCTTCTTAACTATCATAAATATTAAAAAAAATTTAGTCATTCTTAACAATTTTGATATTAAAAATATTTTTTAATAATTATTTTTCATAACGGTCCTTTAGTGTAATTTTTCTTAAAAAAAAATATTCAAATATTTTTTTATCTTCTATTAACTTTTCTGCATCTTTAATAACATGAGAAGCAATCACCAACAAAATATAAAAAATCAAAGGTCATCCACTTCCCCCTCCTCTCCCCCCACACAAAAAAAAAACGTCACAAAAGCTAACCTAGTGACCCTCTGTTATCTCTCTCTGATGTCTCACCTCATTCAACCAAGAAACCCCACCACCCAACTTTTTCAGGGTTAAAACACATATCCTCCTACAGCACACAAAGCTGTCGTCATCTACAATGACTTACGGCGCCTCCGATTCGTCCAACAGACAAATCTCTGACAGTTTTTCGGCGGATAGTCCTTTTTCTTGGGATCTTGACAGATCGAGACTATATACTTTGTTCAACTAACAAGGGACGTGATGATGAAGTAAATCGTCTGAACACCGAAGAACAAGTTTAGCTTTTGCCCTAATCGTTGCACTCTCAACGTAATCTTTTGTTCAATCTTTTTTCTTTTGGTTTTCTTTTCACTTTTGGTAGCTTTTGTTTTGTTAATTTCATCAAGTGAAATTTTGGGTTCTGAAAATATTGAGTTAATAAGTGTAGGTGAATGTGCTAAGTTCAAATATATTTTCTGATTATTTTCTTTCTAAAAGTAGTATTTCTGTTGGCCTGCCATGGTGCTGAATCTTATTATGAACCAATATAAGATATTGTTATATATTTGGACATGCATGTATCATTCAATGAAACCTTAGCCCCCAATTTAAATCGAAAGAAAGAAACATTTGATTTCCAAAACAAGGCATGTCTCATACTTGGTTGAGTGCAACATCTCATTCTTATTAAGTTTTTTTTGTTTATGCTTTTTGTTACCAAGTTGTGAGATATGAATAGGAGCCAATTTTAGTAATAATCTTGATTGACAAGCTAAATTTTTAGGTAATATACTAAAATGTAACATAATAACATGAGAGAAGTTCAAAAGATAATAACAAAAAGTTAAGTTCTTTTTATTGTTTGATGTTTTTTCTATTTCTAATATTTTTCTTCATTTTGAGTTCGAATATATTGGTACGTGAGATTTGTTAATATACCTATTTAATTTTTTTTATCTTCCCATGGTTTTAATTTTACATTTAAACTTTTTTTTTCTTTTTAATAAGGATCAATTATTTTGCAACATCCTCTAACTATTAATGCCAATTTCATATTATCAGGTATGACTTTATTCTTTCAAATTTTGTAATCTCTTTCTTAACTTAAAAAATATAGTTATTATTTATATTATTTTATTAATTATTTTAAAATATAAAAGAATTTTTTTAAATCACTGTTATTATATTTATATTTTTTATATTCATTTTGGTTTTTTATATTTTAATATTAATTTAATTTTTATATATTTTATTTTTTTCATATTGTTTATTATGCACATTCTTATTAATAAATTCATAATTCATGATTGTTTGTTTAAATAATTATTAGTAGTTGTGGTTAAATTTCTGAAACTTCTCAAGATTATAATTAGGATCAGTAGAAATGAAATTTATNGTTTTGTTTATTTACAAATTAGTTTTTGATCAAAGGGGAGATATAAAATATCTAAAATTTTTATGTTTATTATTTACTATTTTACTATTTATAAAATATATTTAATTAATTTAGTAACTAATTTTTAATTTACATCTAATAACTTGAAATAAAAATATTAGAAAATTAATATTTTTAATCAAGATTATTTAGCAATTTATTTTTATACTATTAAGATTTAAGATTTAGAGTTTAATATTTGAAATTTATTTTTTAGCATTTACAGTTAATAAACTATTAGTAAAAAAATAATAAATATTGTTAGTGGTATAACGTTACTTTAATTTGCAAAAAATGAATGAGAAATAATTTTAATGACTAAATAGAAGATGAAGAAGATAAGTATTTGGACCCAAACTGCAAACATACATTCCAAATCCTACTTGAAATGAAACGTATCAACAGATTCGGATCTTGATTCTTTCTTAGCATCTAGTTACTTCAATCATGTTCCTCTTTCAACTCCTTTACCATCTCTTCATCACTGCGGATCATAACCTCCCGATTTAGAGCCTTTCCCTCACCCTTTCCCTCACTGACAGTGATCCGTGCATTTGTCTTCCAATTGCTGGCCAGTGTTCTTCAAAGCTTGCGGTTCTTATTCCAGGTTTTGTTATGCAGAAATCCAAATTGTTTCTTTTTGTTTTTATATTGAATTTTATTACTTATTTTTCTTGAATCTGTTGAAATCTTCTATTAGGATTTACCTTATTATAATATTCTGTTTTGCAGTAAGAGACAAGATCTTCTGTTTGTTCTCGAATTTGTATACAAAGTCTAGCTATTTCATAAGGCTGAATGGCGATGCATGCAGATAGAGAAGATTCAAATAGGTATGGTGCTGAACATTAGTAGAAAATCCGTCACTTTCAATAATTTTAGCTGTGCCTCATATTCAATTTGGTATTCTCATAAAAATTTTGTTTTGGTTTTATGTTGCATATGCTCCTTTTTTTTTAAGGAAAAAAAACAATGGCCATGAATGAGTTGAAAAAATAGAAGGAAACATTGGTTCAAAAACAAGATCATTGAGTTTTTCTCTCTATCCTTTAAAAGCAATTTTTACGTTACACCTGTTCATAGATGAAAAAATAGTTTAGACTAGAATTTTGTTCTCATGCAGTCAGCATTAGAACAACTCCTGGAACACAGGCTTAACTTGATCTGTTCTATAACACCCCAACTATCAAAACGTCACGCTTTCGGCTGCACTACTCTGATAGCTCGGGTATTACGACAACTCTTAAGATATTTAATACTAACATATGATACTGTTTGAAACCTAAACCGTATTTTCAAAAACCATTTTCTTGAAAACATAAATTCATGCTTACAATTCAAATTACAATACTTAAAAAGAATATATACATATTATTACAAGCGTTTCATATCAACATCCTATCCCTCTTACAAAATTGTAAAGACAAAGGTGAGGGAAACATAACTACTAAAACAATACAAAATATTGTGTAAACAAAAATGAGATAGACTCATCCGAACTTCGTCGTCCATATCTTGAAAAGGAAAAACCTGTAGGAGAGTGAGAACATCGTCCTCGCTGGTTCTCACTATAGGGTTAGGGAATTGCTATAATAAGATATGTAAAATTAAAATTGTCTTCATAATACCGTGATCGTTGCTCGACTTATGAATCATAGTAAAACCAACTATTAATAATCTAAACATTTTCAAGAATCTTTAGTTAATTGCCCAAAATCTGAATTCATATTTGGATTTATTAAAACTCGAATTAAACACGGTATCTCGTAATATATCACGACAAGTACCAAATAAGTAATTTCATCAAACTTACACTGACCCATCCAATAGTAGCCTCTAGTCCAAATATAACCAGGTCACATCACAACCTCCAACCCAACACAAAATCAATCAACACCCAATTCACCAAAATCCGAATCAACACTCACAAACACAAATAGTGAGGTTCAAACACAATCAAGAACAATTACACCAAGTATAACAATTAGCAGTTACACAGAATTATTCACATAGGCAAACCAAGTACAATATGCACACCCAAACAATGTCACATAAATGCATATGATGTATGTCTTTTCTACTGGCCGTGAGCTCACGTGTCGGTTACTTTGCTAGAATCCAACATATCCGGTAGCTAACCCGGATATCATCCTCTTGAAAACCGGTTGGCGGTCACTGCCACGAACCCCACCATTGCGAGCGGTACACCACCACGAACCTCGCAAGATCTCCAATTGGAAAAATAACACACACATGTGGGTAGTAAACCACCACAAACCCCACAAAACATTCACTTTTAAAAATATGTGGGCGGTACACCTCCACGAACCCCACACAATATTTTCATTTAAAAACATGTGGGTGGTACATCACCACGAACCCCACATAACATCCTCTTTTGAAAACATGTGGGCGGTATACCACCACGAACCCCACGTAACATCTCGACACTGGACAAGCAGTAAACCACCATGAATCTTGCCAGGTCAAAGCTCGAAATAATTTCATTTTTATTTAAAAACCAACATCACTCCTTATAATCTTTTTTAAAACCTCCAAAGCCACTTTACTTAAAACAAGTTCTCCTTTCACACAAAAATCTCATTCTTACTTAGCTAAGATTTTCCTCCAATCCAACTTCAAAACCATTTCATATTTAAACCACTTTCAAAAGACTAAAAAAATCATTTATTAACTAAACCGCACGGCAAAGTAACAGCACGGCAAAGTCTCGAGACTTTAGGGAGGACGACAACCAATCTCTTTCTTTAAAATTATTACATCCCTTGAGTCATAATTCCTTAAAATGTAGTTTTATAAACAAACTCAAAACATAAAACTTTTCTTAAATAAATCAAAACTCAAAACCAAATTACTTAAAATGAAACCACTCGGTTTAAATCAAAATCGAAACATAATTCTTTTCTAAATACTTGCACTCAATATAATACTTTCTTTGAAAAGAAACCTGTTTCTAAAGGCTCGGAAATAGTTCCAGTTTTGCTAAATCAAAGCTCTCGTGAATAATTCGAGTAAAATAACATGATTCTTAAATTCATAATTTTATAAACAACATTTCAAAAAGGCCTCAAATTTTATTAAATAACGACAGCACTTCCCTTAAAACTTAGACTTTGCCACCCTTTTCAAGTCCCAACCAAACTATTTTCAAATCAAACCAACCCAAAATCAAATGGTTTTCACCAATCTAATTCATTTTGAAACTTTAAAGAAACAGATTCAGCAACCGTCTGTTTAACAAAACCAACAATTACTAAATCAAACAAACAATCATTATCATCCAAAAACAACTAGTCGATGCATAAGACTTATACAATCACTAAAAAGTGTAATTCTCTCATCAATATCTAATTATAAAAATTCCAAATATAAAAATTGAGTTGTCAGAAAGAAACCCCTACCTCAAAGTCGAACCCCTTAAAAGTTAACATGTCAACAGTCCTCTTTCTATTCTTAACTCACAGCAGCAACCTCATTGATTCCCAGGCAATATCAACAGCCACAATCAAGGTTCACAGCAACGACGACTTATCTGACGTAAATTGGAATTAACGCGAAATGGATATTAAATGAAATTAGAACATAATTGTTAATAGAGCATTGCGATAACAAGAAACGAAACCAATTAGTCTCACCACGAGAAACGAAGCGAGACGAATCACAGCAGCTTTTATTTTAATCATACAATTTCCGAAACTCAACCCTGAGATATTAACAACGCGAAATTCTCAATAGATGATAACGGAATACTAACACCGAGGGTTCGAAACAAAATACTTATGATAATAGCAGAACGGATGAGCCGCAATCCCAAACTGACCCGACAACAGCTCCGATAGCGACCACAAGCTCCGGTGGATCAATTATAACAACTATGCAGCTTCAAAAATCTTCTCGGAATCCAAAAGAACAGAAACCAAAATTAAAACTCTTACCGGCAGTGTTCTCCGATGATGACAGCGATGTTCTTCAGCGGCAAAGGATCAGCCACCTACCTCCAGCAGCAGCGATGGCAGCGACTCCACACGCGACGGTGACAGCGACGGCTTCGCCTCTTCTCACGCGCATCAATCTCTCGTCAGTCTCTCTCTCACTCTTCACGGGCTCTCTCTCCGGCTCCAATGATGGCGACGGCGTGGACACAACAACGGTGGATACGGACTTTACGGCGAGGGCAACGGCGGCGACATGGGCCCCGTGAAGACCACGACAAGTGCGAGGGCAGTGGCGGCTTCTCCTCCCCTGCGCGCGCTCTGCTTCTCCCTTCCATGGCTCTGGTTTGCGCTTCTCCTCCTCCAACGCCGACGCTGTCCTCCTTCTCTTCTCTTCTCCTTCTCTTCGTAAGCCTTCCTTTCCCTTTTTTCCTGTTTTCTCTTTTCTTTCTTTCTTTCTTTGGTTTACCGAAGCTGCTGAGGGGATGTATTGTGTTTTCAGGAAGGGCTAATGGCTGGTAGTATTAGGAAGGATAGGGTAGAAATTAGGGCTTTGTTTAGTTAGGGTTAGGGTTTGTGTATGTAATTGGGATTTTGGGTTAACTAGGGTTGGTAATTTCTAAATTAATTTAGATTATATTGTATTTATTTTGAAATCTAATTTAATCCCTCAAAATTATTTTGATAATATAATTAATTTTTTCTATTTATAAAAATTAAAGTATCAAATTTTAAAATCTCAATTGTTTAAACTAAATTATATAAAAAAAATTTTCTTCTGTAATTATTAAGCTTTATAATTTAAATATAAAAAATTATTCAATAATTATGAAATTAAATAAAATTTTTATTTTAATTCTCCAAACTTGATTTAATTATTCTCAATGAAATAATTTTTAAAAATAAAATCTCTAATAAAATAATAAATTTAAAATTGACTCCTAATAATATTTTTTTAAAAATTTTAGGTCTTACATGTTCAATGTCTAGATTATGTTATTATAGTTAATATTTTCCCTTAGTTTTTAAAATAAATTTCTAAAAACCATCAATCTTTGTAATTTTATTTATTAACTTGATATTTAAGTTTGTTTTCTTTGCTGCATTTTTGATTTCATTGAAGTATGATCAACCTTTCTATTCAATGTATTTCACATTAAATTGTGAAAATTTTAATGTCAGTTGAATTTTCATGTTATATCATCTATAATTTTTTTAAATTCTTTCTCAGATATTTTTCATATTCTAATTCAATTTTATTGGCTTTTCATTTATATCTAGGCCACATTTCATAACTTTCCATAATCTCTAAAATATGTTGTATAGTAATTTTGTAAAGTGGTTTCTTGGACTTTAGTTTGAGGAATCGAGTACTATTATAGAAAGGATAGGTAATAAGTTGCATTACTTGTGATATTTAATCCTGTTGATAGCTTTATGTTTGTTTGGATTTCAGAAGTAACTAATTAAAGAGTGGCGGTGCTTTTTACTCATATTTGTTACTGTTAAAACTTCGTCGTTAGTGAGGGATGAAACTTTTGGTAACAGTTTATAATGTTCATTAATTCGTTAGTTTTTTTTGATATACTTAGTTACTTGGTTTGTTGCTTAAAAGTCTCGGTCTTAACCTCTAATGATACTATTATGTGCTAATAGGAGATTTGTAGCAACCCAAGAATATTGGCACAACGGACAAGAACGGATTTTTAAATTTTGCCTTTTCAATGGGCAGGTAACTAAATATATTATGCAATATTATATCATGCATGTTAACCCATTAAAAAAGTGGGTTAAATATTTAATTTCGAATGCCTTGTTTTTAGGAGATATTCAATTAATGGTCTTTTCCACTTTCCTCCTCTTGATACTTTTTTTTTTGCGTATTAGATAACTTTGATTAGCTAACTCTGAGTTTCTGATCTTTTTAATCTGAAATGTGTGTAGACTACAACAACTCTAATAGACTTGTGAGACTCTTATAAAATATTAATTTTGATAAGTTATCAATGTACATTCAAAATAAATAAATACAATATTTACTAATCATATATATAATGATAGTAACTTTAAAAATCCAGCATTTATTGATACAGAAAAACATGATTGGATATTTACGTAGAATGTTTTGCTTTCATAATGGTTCAAGATAACAACAATTTCTCTTCAGTGTTTCTTTCAAAACTTCAGTATTTTTTTCTGGACATTTAATAACACCTAATATGTATTTTTTTAGTTAATTACCTATTTTTGTGATGTTGATTATAATGCCATTTCATTTAGCTTATTATTGTTCTCTGGTCTTGCTCAATAGATAATAATGGTAGATTTAAATATATACATATCCCTCTTTGGTAAATAATTATGTAATATTATGTGATACATTTTTACCATACTTTGTTAGACATGAATTAACTGTAGGAATAAAATCGAATATAGGATGAGAGAGCTCTTCTCCCAAGTTTTGTTTCAACTCATGGAGAAGAATTAGGGTCAACGTTCTATGTCATTGATGAGCTCGATAATTGCTTGGTGCTAGAATTGAAAAAAAACAATGATCAGCTGCTATAATTGACACCTCATTTGAACAGATTAAATCTTTCTATTTTATCAATAGAGGGACATGTGTGCAATTTAAATGTCAATTTCGAAAACATTTTTATTTCACCGTGAAATCACATAAACTAGTCTATCTAGATTTACCTTGATCCTAACTCATATGTGGCTGACCTAATGGACCCAGAAACACTTGATAACATATAAAGAGTGTTCCACATAAAGTATAACAGGAATGGTGAGCCCTCATCACCTGATGTGATGGTTTGGTCTGTGTCTGAATCATCTGATGATGAGTACTCATCAGACGGTGATGAAAATGATGATGAAGATGAGACACTAAAAGGGGATGATCTTCATAATCCCATAGATTTGTGTGGTGCAAGCAATTCATCAATGGAGGTCAGCGAACAAAGTAATGAATCAAGCGAATTGTCTGACAACGAATAATGCTAAAAATGTAACTTCTTTTTTTCTTATCTTTTGCATTTTAATATCGTGATACAGATCGATATCTTTTAATGTAGTGACTAACAAATTTAAAATATCCTGAATCAGATACACTCCAAATGCTTATTAAGAGAAGACCGTCACAAATACGGATTTGAGTCAATCTAGACTTGCAAGTTGATCTCAAAAGAGTGATTTTTTTTCTTGCAAACTTATTAAATATTCGTTCGGTATCTGTTATTCATTATATATGAAAATACTTTTTTTACCCTACCTATGAATCATTTATTGCAGTATTTACCCTGAAAATTTGTTGCACATCTTAAACTTTCTGGAGATGGTTCTGTTTGGAAGATCACTAGTCCATCTTTCAACGTAGACAAGAATGTATTCTTTTTTCACTTACTGAAAAGTGGAGGAAGAGATAGAGAATGAAAATTTGGGGTTGAATAGAAAGAATATTGTAGAGTATACAATTTAAAGAAAGGGGACAAGATTATCTTGAAACTCGACTCCCTACCTAACTGTCAGATAGAATTGTTGATTAAACGATCTTAGACCTTATAGAAAAAGGCCTTTATATAGTACTCTGTGTGACACATATTTTAAATTATATGTTGAACTGTCTTAAAAATATTTTATTTTCTTATTAATGGACAAGTAATTATTTAGGTGGTTTAAAATTTTCTAGTATTATTTTTAAATATATATTATATTTTGGAATCTAAATTTTTTATGTTCTAAAATTTAAAATATATATAATATGTAAACTTGTTATTTAATCTATATAATTTTTTATTATATGGTATAAATAATTGTTGTAAATAAATATGAAGTACTTGATTATATTTTTTCTTCTCTTATATTAATAATTAAATTAGTATGATCATTTTTTTAAAATATAATATTAATATTAGATATGGTGTGAACTTTAGTCTCGTGCAAATAAATGCACGGTCTTTACGCTAGTTTTTTTTGGTATGATGAGTGGACTCCTTTTGGTAAACTTTGCAACCTTGTTCCTTATGTACATATTTCTGAATCAGATTTCATGGTGGCTGACTTGTGGAAAGGGGTGTCTTGGGAGGTTGATAGTCTTACCACGCCTATTCCGCATGAGATTAAGCAGTTTATTTGTGGTCTGAGATATCCTAGTTCGACTGAGTTGGAGCCACAGTGGGAGTGGTGGCCTGCAGCATCAAAAAAGTATAGTGCAAGGGAGGGTTACAGATGGTTATTAAAGAAAGCATTAAATTGGAATGCCAATAGTAATTGGAACTGGTTGTGGAACACAAACATTCCAGAGAAGTTCAAATTTACTATGTGGCTTGGCTTACATGATGCTCTACCAACTGAGACCTTTCGATT
Organism: Arachis duranensis; assembly: GCF_000817695.3. NCBI lineage: Eukaryota > Viridiplantae > Streptophyta > Magnoliopsida > Fabales > Fabaceae > Arachis > Arachis duranensis. The sequence goes on along the minus strand of NC_029778.3, from coordinate 73,094,119 downwards.
CAAGCGGCATTTAGCTTCTTCAGATATGTGTAAGAGATGTAACAAGGCGCAGGAGACTATGGAGCATTGCCTTAGAGACTGTGAACGATCAAAGGCAATTTGGTATATGTTGGATCCTAGTATCCTGGACTCGACGACTGGTACTGCTCTTGAAGAGTGGTTTCGGAAGGCCTTGGCTAACAATGAGGCGTCCTTTGGTGCAGGGCTTTGGTGGGTATGGAGACATAGGTGCAATGACATATTCAATACTGACAACCCTTGGACAGACCACAAGGTTGTTGCCTTGGCCAGAATTACCGCCAAGGACTTACAGGTTTACAGGAATCGAAGCAATGCCTTTAGGTCTCTCCGAAATTGCCTGTGTTGGGAACCACCGGTAGGTAATAGTTTTAAAGTTAATTGTGATGCAAGCTTGTATATGGATTCAAATTTAGCGGGATTTGGGTGTATTATTAGAGATTCTAAGGGAGATTGGATCTCGGGCTGCTCTGGAAGCATTCCCCCTTGGTCTATAATCAGATGTGAATTATTTGCTGCTTGGAGGGGGCTGGTTTTAGCTTGGGATTGCGGTTTGAGGGATATTATATGTGCAACGGATTGCCTTGACATTCTGCCCATCATGCATGAGCTTACAAGTGGGTATTCATCTGAAGTAACAGATTTGGTTCACAAGATTCAGGAGCTTTTATCTCGTCCTTGGCTTGTTCACGTTGAATGGGTGTCCCGAGAAGCAAATAGAGCTGCGGATTGGATGGCTAAATATGGTGCCAAGAATAACTCTAATCATGTTATTTGGTCTGAGCCTTGTGTTGATCTCCAACGAATCATCCGCTCGAATTTAGGATAGTTTTTGCTTTGTTTCTTTCCTTGTTTAGACACCAAAAAAAAAAAATGAAAAGAGAAATTTTGAATAAATATTATTGGTTAAAATAAAAAGGAGGTTCCCATTTTTTTTTTTCGTTTCCGATTTTAGTATCCCTAAACGTCTAAAACGTTATCTTTTGGGAGTATTGTAATGGGCACTCTCAAATAGTCATATGTATCTCAAATTTGGAAATTTTAAATCTTGTAAGTCTTACGTTGCTTCTAATAAATGCAGAGATCATAAAACGGTCTTTCCACTGGCTCCTGTTGATTAATATTTAATAAACGGATCTTCCTTAACAAAATCTACGTTACATGTAACAGCAGAAAATCCTTTTAGTTCGAATAAATTTGTAGTTTAAATTATAATATAAATTTAATTTTGATATACCAAACCTGCTGTAAAATATTATTATTTAATTATATATATATTTTATTATTATTTACGTAATTAATATAAAAAATACTATTTTTATTAAAAAATAATTCATTCATAGTTTATTATTAATTTAATTTTTGTCAACTAAAATATTGAAAAGCAAGCTGCCCAGTGGCAAGAGAGGATGTGCGTATTATAGTTGTTCCGTGCTCGAATTAGCATGGAACGACAGCGTGCGGGTGCACTGTGGACCCGCGCGGATCTAGTGCGGTTTGGAATTTGAACCGGCCAATTTTTAACGGGTTTGACCACCGTTGACCGGTTCAATTGCAGATCCGATTCAAACACATATTTGAATCGGTCAGATTATCGGTTCATCGATTTTTCGGTTGAACCGGCCAGTTCGGTCCGATTCTAATAACTATAGTGCCATGTCTGTATCACCAACAAATGCTATTGGTTCTCAACTTATCAACACATAAAGTCTCAGGAATTTGAATAATCAATTAATCATTAGGAGAGTACTACTATATGTTTAAGCGAAAATAATTTATTAATTATTGTAATAATCAATAAATATTAAATAAAATAAATTTTTATTATTTTTTATCTTCTTAATATTACTATTATTGTAATATATAAGTATTCTAATTATTTAGATACTATATTACAATAATTAATAAATATTAAATAAAGTAAATTTTGATTTTTTTTATCTTTCTAATATTACTATTATTGTAATATATAAGTATACTAATTATTTAGATACTAAATTAATATACTACACGGTAAATCTATTCTAACAGTATATATATACTCTCCATATGCATTATTCGTCTTAATCCGGATACATTGCCGAAAGACAGAAAGAGAGAGCACATATATTCTTCCTTTTTAGCATAAAAGAAAAGTAACCATGTCGACATGTTTTTGGAGGGCCATTTCTCTAGTGCTGCTAATGCTTGTTAACGGTTTTGTTTCTGGTTAGTTCTTCATGTGTTCTTCACATTTTGGTCAATGATATATGTTACATTTTTCATGTGTTCAAATGTTTTTCTTAACACTAATGTTTTCCACTTTTTTGTACAATCATCAGCCACTCCTTCTTTTTTGCCCCTATTTTTTAAAATTAAATTCTAGCAAATATCCCACATACGCAAATATTTTTGGATTTGGATCTTCTAAAACTTGAATTTTATTTTAAAGAGTAAAGTGTGATTTCTCATTATTGATTTTATAAGTAGGACCAATAATAAATATAAAAGAGAAACTATTCAAGAGTAGAAAATCACATTTTACTCTCTAAAGTGAAATTCAAACTTTAAAGGAGTCAAATCTAATGTTTTTACTCTTGGGTAACAATTAATTGATTTGTTTATGCTTTCGCTAATTAAGGTATCTTTTTGTAAATAAATGAAATAAATATAATATTTATTAGATATGTTTTTTTTTAAATTATAATCTTATATTGTATACAAATAAGATGCATTTATAATTAATTTATTTTCTGTGCCAATGAAATATGTAAAATAGGTGAAAAACATAATTTTTTTTCTAAACATGTTTATATCTGTAAAAGACATAAAGTATGAATATTTTTAGGATTTAGCTATTTATTATTTTAAAAATATATTTTAATGGTATAAGAATAAAATTTTTAAATTTTTGACGTATTTAATACATTTAAAATATAAAAATATTTATATTTTCAGTAAGAGAAATATTGGAGGCTAAAATTTTTTTATCAATATTAGTCAATACTTTAATCAGCACCTTCTTTTTATAATACCATGATTTATTATTTAAGACTTTTGTTAACTAAATTTTGATAAAAAAATATAATAAATTTTATTGATTATATAAAATATTTTTATAATAATTTAGTAAAATATTTTTTAAAAGGTTTAATTATTCTGTTGATTTTATAATTTTGCAAAATTTTTAATGAGGTTTCTATATTTTTTTCTTTTAATTGGATTTTTATACCAAATTTTTTTCATTGTTCTTAACAGTAATTAGTTTAATTGTACAGCGACTCAATTAAAAAAAAATGGTATAAAGACTCAAATAAAAAGACAAAAAAATATATGAATTCAATTAAAAAATAAAATTTGGTGCAAAGATTTAATTAAAAAAATATATAAAAACCTAATTAAAAATTTTATAAAATTATAAAAATTAATAGAGTAATTAAATCTTTTTAAAATGTGTTTTTTTTTAACACGCTTAAAAAGTTCATATTTTAAATAATCATTTCCTTTTTCCCATTTCAGGAATTAATGGTGCTGTGGTAGATTGTGCTGCAGTGGAATGCAAGGTGTCCTACATTAAGATAACCCAAGGCAAAAATGATGGAAGCAACGATATCAATGGTGTCATTGTCAACACTTGCCCCAGTTTGATAACTGACCTACGTGTCGATTGTGGATCATTCATCCAATCACTTAAAGGCATTCCAGTCCCGCCCAACATTTTAAAGGTTGTTAGTGGCAATGAATGTGTTGTCAACAATGGCAATCCAATTGGGTCCGGTGACATCAACTTTAAGTATTCTAATACGGAAATCCTTCCCCTCACAGTTACTTCCTTCAAGTGCTTGAGTCCATGAACATAAGGCCTAGATTAAATTAAGAGGCCTTTAGTTTTTATCATATTTTTTTAGTAATCATCTTTAGATACGATACAATAAGGTTGGCATATGATTAGCGAAAATATCATGTTCTTGTGATAATCGCCGATGTCAGAAATAATCAATTATATGAGGGTTTAATTAACAAGTATCATTTATGATTATGAGAAATATTGTTTAGCCAATGATTATTCAGCTATGAATATCATGATTTTCTTGTGCCTTCAATTGTATTAATCTCGCTCATATATTCATTTTAGAGTCGCTTACGTAAAGACTCTTAAAACGTCTTTTTTTTAAAGACGTTTTTTAATAATTAAATTTTAATTTATATAATTGATTAAACTATATTATTTTTGTTAAAATTAGACCAAACAAATCAATTTGACTGAAAATCGATAAATCAAATCTTGAACCAATCTAAATTAATATTCTTTTTTTTATAAAAAATGACTATAATACTCTTATTATAAAAAATGACTAAAATATTCTTATTATATATATTAATTTTAAAAATCTTAAATTCTAATTCTATGATGGCATAAAGAAAAGAGAAAGAGTGGAATTTAGAGTTTTAAAATATATAGTAGAAATATTTTAAGTCATTTTCTATCATAGGGGTATTATAGACATTTTTATAAAAAAATATTAATTTAAATCGGTTCAAGATTTGGTATCGATTTTTTAATCAAATCATTTATTTCATCTAATTTTTGATAAAAAAACACAATTTGATCTATTATATAAGTTGAATATTAATTATTAAAAACACATTTTTAAAAAAAATGTTTTAAGCGTCTTTACGTGAATGACTCTCTATTATTTTTGATTGTTTTTGTCTAACTAACCTCCAAATCCCACTGCTTTGTTTGGATTTTGATTCTAATTTTGATTAGAGTTATCGATTCAGATTCTATCGAAGATTTTAATTTGAAGAATAGATACCACTACTCTTAAATAGTTGTTAAAAAAAAATTATACTAATAATGTTATGTGAAGATTCAGATAATAAATGCTAATTTTAGATTTTTACAACATCGATACACCTATATATATTTGATATTTCATATACATTACTTTAACATTTTACTTTTCAACTTGATTGAATGTTATTTATTTTACTATGTTAATGGCTTTTTCAACAAATATTTAAAAACAATAAAAATGAAACCATATAAACATGTCTTACAAAAGAAAGCATTTATATAGGTAAAAATTAACATAAATAATTAATATTTTGTTTGCATGATTTTTTTTTTTCAATACAATATACAAATAATTATATAGGTAAAAAGTAACATAAATAATTAATTTTTATTTTATTTCTTCGAGTTATTACATTTTCCTTTCATAGTGAGTTCTATTTTTACCCACTTTTGATGCTAGCTAAAATTTGATCGTCATTGACAAAGATGGTACCTAATTTATTTGGAGGATAATTATCAATGCAATCCATCCACACATTATTACCAACATTACCCTCCAAATCCCTCATAACTTCCCAAACACAGCTACAACACTTAAACCCTGACCCAAGCCCAATCATAAGAACCCTATCACCTTTCTTAAGCCTCTTTTTTGCTTCCATGTAACTCAAAACATACCATACCCCACTTGAAGATGTGTTGCCCCAACGGTGAATTGTCATTCTTGATGGCTCAATATCATAGTCATTTAGCCCAAGACCCTTACTAATTTCATCAATCACTGCTCTTCCTCCAGGGTGCACACAAAAATGTTCTATCCCTGACTTGAAATTCAAACCTTTGTTATTATTTCCCCTTTTCATTGTTGAATGGTAGATGGACATAGTGAAATAGCACACAATTTCCCATAATGGTAAAATCTTAGGCACCATTATTTTGAGGTTCACCTTCAAGGCTTCAGAGGCAGCTTTGGGGACACTCTTCTTTAGGTAGATTCCTTGGTGCCTATTTTGCACCACCATACGGATACAGTATTAACATACAAAGATTATGATATGAAAAATACGGTAAATTTAATTTATGAAAAATTAGGATGTTATATATTAAATAAAATTATATAATTATATAATACAAAAATAAATATTTATTCAAAAGTGATAATATCTATATCTATTCTATACATATACATATATAAAGATGATTGGGTTCCTAAATGAAATTTGGTCTCTAAAAACTGGCCTAACAAAATAAATCATTTTCAGATCTATAAATACATTTAACTAAAATACAAATAAATAATTATTAAAGTTTCATAATCATAACTACTATGCATCTAAAAAAGTAACCATTATTTGTAAATCTAAATCAAAACAAAGGTATATGTCTATCAACCCACTACTAGTAATTAGAGGAGAAAACTAAATAATTGATATATGAACCAAATTTAATTTAATAGTTAGTAATTTTTTTTTTTGCAAATTATCAAATTCCTAACATTGTAGTAGCTAGATCACGAAAATGAATTTTCTCTAGTTTTTTTAACACTTAAGAAAATGAAGTGTGATCTCTCACTATTGACTTTATAAGTAGAAGCAAAAATAAATATAAAAAAAAGAACAATAAAAGGTGAGAGATCACAAATAACACCATCAGTTTTTTTTCACTGGAGATGATCCACTCCAGCTATATCACTAAAAAGAAGTAAAGACACGTATATACTACTAAGACGCGAAATAGGGATATTAATACTAATTATATAATTTTAATTTATAGTTGTATACATGCATGGCAAAGTTTTCGTTACCCTTGTTCATCTTCCACCATCATGGCAGAACCGTAAGCTTCATCACTTGCTCCAAGGTGGGTTCTTTCCACATGCTTTAGCCTCAGAATTGCATTTGGCTTCAGGGAGGGGTTGTTAGTGAGGAGCAAGCAGCCACCGCCGGAGCGAAACAGACAGTTAGATAGCATCATGGAGGTTACCTTGCCGCAGTACCATGACTGGCTGAGGCACTCTGTACTCACCACAACGGCGAGGCAGTTCTTGTGCACCGTCTTCAGAAGACGATGCACCAAATCTATGGCTACTATGCTTCCGCTGCAACCTGTCCCGCTCAGGTTGAAGACCTTAATATCCTCCCTCAATTTGTACCTATATATTTATAGTAACAATAAAAGTGGTCACAACAAATTAAATTAAAGTGAATCACATGCAAAGTTTGAAAACTCAATTATTATTAGACATCATACTGTTTAATATAGGGTGAGAGATTTAGAAGTTTAATCAATTTAATTTGGGTTATTAAAATAAAAATTTAATTTTAATATACTTAACGTGCATTTAATTAGGTAACAAAAATTAACTGTATTTTATATTAATAGCAAGAATAGTTATCTAAAATAAAGATCAGTCATCAAAATTAAACTTTTAAAATAATATATTTAATTTTTGAAATATACACAAAATTTATTATATATTACATGTTATAAAATAATAAAAAATATTTACTAAAACCTAATATTTATCAAGTTTAATAGTATCATAATTTATTTTTATTTTTATTTTTTTCAAATATATGTTTGTTCCAGTATCCGTCCCTTATATTCTTTGCAGCACATATTTTTTTTTTATATTAGATGTATCATGTTAGTATCTCAAAGACAGGTGTAATTCATAACCGAAACAAAGATATTAAGAATTAGTAAGAGTTATTAAAGTAAAAAGTCAAAGTAAATCTTGGTAAGAAAATAGAAAAAAAGTAAAATAGTAATTGAATTCAGATAATAATTCTTGATATTCTAATAAAATATAATATGTAGTTTTAAATAGGTGAATATGTAAAATACAACAAATAATCAATTATAATAAGGTGGAAACTCAGGTGTGTGTAGTCGACTTCACGTGAAGTTGATAATTGAGAGTCGTTAGATGATTTGATTGATTTGACTAAATTTTCATTTAATAGCTCTCAACTATCAACTTCACATAAAGTCGACTGCACCTAAATTATCATCTTATAATAATTATATTTCTAAGATAAACTATAATAATTGTTTCGATAAATGAAATGGTAAAACTACTGTATCATCTAATATATTAGTCAACAATATACTATTAAAAAATATTAGATAATCATCAGAATTTATTATTTTTAATTATAAATTTAATTTAATAATCTAATAATATATTTTAGTCTATATTTTTAAATATTAATAATTAATTTATTAATAACGAAAAATAATAATAATAATTTCAACATATAAACTCCATAATAATAATCCATTCATGGCCCTTACCTGTTTATGATGCGAGCTGCAAAGGAAGAAATTGAAGAGAAAACCGTTATATTAACCACAAGAATATCAATCTGAACAGGAGAAAGCCGAGTCCTCTTGAAGATCCTATCAAGTGTCTCAAACATGATCTCATCAACTTCCTTCAATGAATCTTCAATTGTGGCACACTCTTCTCTTCCCTCAATCACACTCCTCGGCGCATAAGTGTGCTCCCCAATCCCGGACTTGGCCATTGCTTTCAAGAGGAACTTGTACTCTTGCAGACCAAGATTCTTGTTCCTACGGATGATTCTCACACATGTGTCTCTGTCAAGTTTTGTGTCTTCTGGGGGCTTGAAGCATTCATATGCTAGTAAGTAGCACGATTGGCCTCTAATTTCATGGATTAAATTATACAAACAGAACAAAGCATAGCATAAAAATGTTATTAAGAGAGATAAGAACAGAATCTCCATGGCTTATATTATAATTAAGGGGGAGAAGATTAATAATATTATTTTGTTCAATTAACGTGTTTCAAGTGAAATATTAATGTATGACTACTACCTATATTTATATACACATATAATGTCACATATAATTTATTAGGAGAGTTTGAGCGGATGGAAGTTCGTTAGGACTTGCAAGTAGAAATTGTGAGTTCAAATTAAAGTTGAAATCAGTAGTTGATTTTGAAGTATGTAATAAATAATTGCCAGTTTCATACATTGATTATTAAACTCGGAAGGGTTTTGAAGTATACCACTTTGGCCACTCTGATCTAGATATAATAATTTCCAGACCGTGATAGTTCATATAGTTAAGGAAAGGTAAGAATTATATAATTTTGTTACTGTGAATAATGTCTAATTTTTTATAGATGATCATAAAATGTAAATTAGATTTCAAAAATTAGGATAGGATTTTGCTAACAGATGTTTTAAGAGCGCTTATTATTAAAATGCTAAATGCAATCAAATTTTATTCAAAATCCAAAACTTTAAAATTCTCAATACTTTTGTAAATTTATGGAAGAAATTTTTAAAAAGGTTAGTTTACATTATTTATGCTACATGTACATGTTAAGATCACTAGTAAAAGTTTTTAAACTTTTAGTTTTAATAAATATATAACATACAAATGTATCTTAATCATAATAGAGTTAGTCACAAAAAAAAAAAATCATAATAGCGATCTATAGAGCTTCTAAAATTTTTTGTTATTATTTAAGTTATTATTTAAAATAAGTGATTATTTGATATTGGTCTTCTTACAATAACAGAGTGAAAACCATTGGAGAGAGAATTAGTGTTAAAAAAAGAAAATTTAGGAAAAGAAGAATTTTGTTTATTAATTTTTTTAAAATTTATACAACGATCTATTTTGAATAATAATTTAATTATAAATTAATTTTATTATAATTTATTTAAATATAATTAGTAATTAGATTAAGATATTATTTAATTAGAAGTTGGCACATTATAAAAGAGAAATTGTATTTTTAAATAACAATTATAACAGTAGCGGCGATGATAGAATAATAATAATGATTATGATTATGATTATGAATGATTAAGAAATAAATAAATACATAAATAAATAAATGTAAAAAAGTAATTTGTAAAAAATTAGTTTTAGTTTGATGAATGTGTTTTTATATCCTCAAATTTAATAAAAAAAATCCAAGATCAATGTATTTTTTTAAATTAAAAAATTAAGTGTTAAGACATTTACACGTTTCTGTTAACTGGATCTCCTCCTTTTTGCCAGCTTAGAACCACCAAAAAAAAAAAGGAAAACAACAGCTTTCGAAAGCTAGCCATTGTGTCCACAAGATTTTTTATTTTAATAAATAAAATAATTATAATAATTATTGAAATAAATAATTCAAAAAATATTTATCAAAATAAATATTTTTTTATCTCGTTTACATTGTGTTTGAGATAATTTTTCATGTAAATGAAATACATGAAAAATTATTTTGTTTACAGTGTAAACGAGATATATGTATATATAAATAATTAAATATAAATTTTAAAAATAATAAAAAATATTAATAATTTAAATTATACCAAATTTTTAAAAATAGAACGTTTCGAATAATATAAAGGATGAATGATTTTAAATAATAAAAAAGATAAACAGTGCATTTTAAATAATAAAAAAGATAAACTATACATTTAAAATAAAACGTTAACAAGTTTACTTTTTTTTATCGTTGAAATAAATGAAAGCATGCATAAATACACTGTTAAATTGTTCACTATTAAGTATTAACATGATTATTTTTTTAACTATTCATTATTAATATGATTGCTTATTCCATTCATTTAAAACTTTAACTAATATTCTTATTATATTGTTAGAAATAAAAAACTAAAAACTTTTTATTGAAAAGATAATTTTAAAATTCTAATGATAATAATTAATAAATTAAACATACATAGGTTTATTTTGTTTATAACAACTTTTTTTATATTTTTATCTCTTTTCCAATAATTTTTTTGTATAAAAATAATTCGAAATAATTAAAATTAATATTTGCATTATTGTTTGTATCTATTTTTTATATATTTTTATAATATAAAAATATTTTGTTTTATCTTTTTTATTTTAAAAACAATTTGAAAATAATTGAGCAGAATTTACGGTAAATAATTAGAAGTGAGAGATACAGAAATGAAGGAAGTGGTTGAGAATAAAATGCAATTTCTAAGGATGAATGAAGGGTTAATGTATTATTTGGATATTAGCGGCTACGATAAAGGGTCAACATACAATTTAAATAATTGGTAGTTAAAAAAAGATAATTGTGTTAATAGTGGATAGTTTAACGGTATACTGATATATGTTTTCACTCATTTTAATGAAAAAGTAAACGTGTTAACGTGTTTATTTTAAATGGACAGTCCATATTTTTTATTATTTAAAATACACTATTTATTTTTTATTATTTAAAATCGTCCATTTTTTATATTATTTGAAACGTTTCATTTTTAAGAATTTGGTTTAATTTAAATTATTAATATTTTTTATTATTCTAAAAAATTATATTTAATTATTTATATATACATACATATATTTCGTTTATACCGTAAACGAGATATATAAAAAATTAAGAAAATACACATATCTCATTTACACTATAAACAAGATATATGAAAAATTATCTCGTTTACCGTATAAACGAGACAAAAGAGAAATATTTATTTCGATAAATATTTTTTAAATTATTTATTTCAGTAATTATTATAATTATTTTATTTATTAAAATAAAAAATCCCAAGATGAGCATGTTAGAAATTTAACTCTTCGTTAAACAACAAAAATAACATAAACTGTTCGTACATGACATACTATAATTCCATTAAAATACATGACAACTATATTGATTCCATTAAAATGTAGAATACTGGATAATTGAGCGGTAGGATGCATATATAGCTGGAGATAGAGACATGTTAACTATATTTACTTACGTTTATTTCTAGCTACCAGTCAAACCAGCTTGATTATCTTGTTCCAACACATTAATTTCTACGCCTAATTATCTAGTCATTTACCATTTTACCAATTAATTTTCTTTTTGCTAAAGGTTTAACTATCTTATGTTTTTAGAACATATATTAAAACTATAAATTAGAAAATATTAAAAATATAAAAATGTTAAGGTTTTCTTTATTACAAAAATTAAAAAATATCACTAATAATAATTTTACCATATATTTTTAAAACACATGTTAATTAAATTTATAAAAAAAATTAAATTTTAAAATTTTCATATATTTATTATGTATTTATTAAACTAACCCTTTGGTTAATTTTACTGGCCAAATGAACTGCCTGTGGGCATGAAATACTAAAGTTTTGAAAGTGGATCAATCATTGGACCGAATATTCAAATAAAACTAAATGGTTAAAAGTTTAAATATTTAATTGAGATTTAACCAAAATTAAATTGAGTATAATAAAATAATATATTTTATGTAATATATTTCTTAAGAATGACTTTTCTTAAAAGAATAATTTTCTAACTAGTATTTTAATATAGAAAAAAACTGCTTCAATCAATTTACAATTTTTCGATTTGGAATACAACCATTTTTGGTTAATTCAATTGAAGCAATCGGTTGATTCAATTTTCAACAATATATAATATTGTAAGAATTGAGTTTCATTAATTTCTAGACTCTTGCTCAATTGTCATAAATCATAATAATAATAATAATAATTAGTTAATTACATAATTGAAATTTACACTAATTTTTATTTTTATCTTTGAATTCAAAATTCTTATAGTAGTATTTTTAATATAGTTCCTCTGTTTTGATCTTTAAAATTTAAAATTCTTTTAGAGATATCTAAATATAATTTTCGAGTACCATTTTAATATTTAGCCTTTTTTTGACATTAAATTAGTGAACGAAATATTTATGTGCATAATATTGACACGTTAGATATGCTACAACAACTAATTAAGTGACGTAACAAGATTTGATTTAGATCCAATTTAATCTCTGAAATCCTAATTTATACATATTATTGATTTAAATTCCTGACTTTTGCATCCTCTTCTTCTTTGCTACTAAGAGATGAATATTAGTATATTCTTATTCTTATAACATTAGTATATTCTTATTCTTATTATATTCGAAAGCACTTACAAACACACCATTCTCCATAACCTGTTTTACCTTTGTATTTTCTGAGAGCCTGCATCTTCTTTGGAATTTTCCGTAACATAGCTAAATGCGGTTCCACTTTATCATCTTCTTGTTCTTATCATCATCGCTATTGTCGTCAACATGCCTATCACCACTTATTTGAAGCATCCTTCCATGGTTGACCTCCATCTTAACCTCGTCTTTCTTGAGACCTAGAAGATCTGAAAGAAAAATGTGGGCATTTTTTGTCTTTTTTCTATCTGTTGGAGTACTTAAGATGGGCACCTATTGATCTTGGACAGAAAAAGGTTGAAGGTTTGATCATCGCTAAGCATCTCCGAAATAAAAGACATTATTATGGTTTGATAAAATAAGATATTGGTTATTGATGGTAAGGTGATAATAGAAACTTAGCGTAAAGTGAAGTATTTGTTGTTGTTATGAAGAATGTTGTGTATTCTTATAAAGAGTGCAGAGAAAGAGTCCTGAAATTTTTTGGTGTTTAATTGATGATATTTTTTAGAAGAAAGATGTAGAAGTTAGGAATTCGGATCAATATGTGCATAAATTAGAGTTTCAAGAACTAAATTGGGTCCAAAATCAAATTTAGTTACGTCACCTAGATGTTGTAGCGTCCAGTACGAAATTTTGCTACCTTAGTACTCTGTTAATTGGCTCCAAAAAGAGGTTAGGGATCAAAATGGTGTTCAAAACTGTATCTTGGATACAATTATTAAAAATTTTGAATTTCGGGAACCGAAAAGACAATTGGCATAAATCTCAGGACTAAAATAAGGATTTAGTCGAGTTAACCCATACCAATTATTTACCTTACCATTATTGTTTATTCTATTATTGTCAAGGTTATGAAAATAGAATGAGCCGCTGAATTAGTAAAATTAGAAGTTCAAAAGTTTAAAGATTCAATTAAAATTTAACCAAGGTTGAACCAGATATAGTAAGATAATATTTTAAAGTTTTCCATTTTTTATCATTAAGATTTAATTTTTTAACCAATTTGTG
>NC_029778.3:73078205-73080229 GCF_000817695.3 Arachis duranensis | reverse complement strand
TTTCCATGAACTAGACCAATTTGGTATTCAGTTCCTAGTTGTTCTGGTTGAATTAGTTATATTTGTTATACTTAAGATGATATACAGAAATATATATTTTTATAAGCAACTTGACACCAAGAACACTTGTTGGATGAAATAAAGTTACTGGCCTAAAGCATCAATCTGATAGGCAGGAAGGCCATCGCTAAAAATTCCATCTTCAAAAGCTTTTATTGTTGTCATTGTACACTTTGCATTGTCACATGGATGAATATCAAAATCATTTTGAGATTAATATTTTGTTGAGAATTAATATGCATAATTTATGTAAAGAAATAATTAAGATATAAACATGTCTTACACTACAAGAAAGTTTTAAAATAGCGACCGATTTTAGCGACCAACAAAATCGGTCACTATTAGCAACCGATTTTGCGACCAATTAAATTTTTTTTAGGATTAAAAGAAAATCGGTTGCTAAATCGATCACTAAATTTCAATTAGCGACCGATTTAGTGACCACCCACTCTTGATTGCTGAATTGGTCGCTAAAATAAAAATTAGTGACCGATTTAGCTGTCGATGACAAAGCCAATCTAGTCGGTCGCTAAAATTAGTCGCTATTTCTTTAACTTAGCAACCGAATTAGCAACCAAAACAAAAACAAGCTTTTAGAGTATGATGGTGGCTAAATCGGTGGCTTAAAAAACAAGCTTTTAAGTTAGTGACCGATTTTGTGACCAATATAAAAATAAACTTAATGGTGGTTGATCGCTAAAACAGCCTTAAGACATAAGTTTCTTCGAAATGACTTGCTCCCAAAAGAGATAATTATAATTTTCATTTCACTAATTCATTTTAAAACATGGCTCATCACTTTCTTGGATAATTCAAGTAAAATAGTAAGAGTCTTAAACTTATAATTTTCTAAATAACATTTCAATAAAATCTCGGATTTTATAGGAATTTCGGCAGCATCTCCACTAAAATTTGGACTTTGCTATTCTTTCTGTGTCCCAACAGAACCATTCCTGGGTTCAAAACCAAATCAGTTTAAAATCAAGCTGATTCTAAAAATTCATATCATTTTCGTATATCAAGGAAATAGATTTAAAATCAAATCATTTTTTACGAACCAAAATCATTTCCAAAACTTTAAAGAATTAATTTAACAAAACCAAACAATAATCCAATCAAACAAAGTCATATCATCCAAAACAGCCAGACAATACATAAGACTTACATAATCACTAGAAATTGTATTTATCACATCCATATCCATTTATAACAATTTCAAAATATAAAATAAGTTTTTTAGAAAAACATCCCTACCTCAAAAAGTCGAACCCATAAGCTGAATGCGTCACAAGAACCCTTTCTCTCAGCCCGAAATCAACTACAGCTTCAACCACAGGTCTTCTCACTTCCGCAATAGCAGAAACGACTTTAATCTAAAAAGGCAATCTCCATCACTCAATCTTAAAACATAAATATTGCGGAGGCCTTAGTAACATATAACGGAAAACTAACGGCGTGGGTTCGAAATAAAGTACATTTACGATAATAGCAAGACAGAGCAGCCGCAATCCCGAGCTGACCTGGCGGCAGCTCCGATAGCGGCCAGAAACTCCGGTGGTTCAACGGCAACCTTAATTTGACATACAATTTCTCGGAACTCGACCCATACGGTACCAAAATCTCAGAAACTCTGCCAGGCTATAACAGAATATTGATTTCAAGGGCTTAAAAATAAAACGCTTATCGAGGAGACAGGGATTCCACCAGCGGTTACCGACAACAGCGGCTGTGGTGGCGGTGTCGACAGCGGACGACAAAACACGCGACAGTGACTGCGAACCCAGCATGACTTCCTCCCCTCCATCGCGTGCTGATCCTCCTCCAACGATGTGCACAGCGATGACAATGACCTCCATCTACGTCAGCTACGATGACTGGCGCAGCGGCATGGCTGGACGCAGCTCCTCCAGCTCGCGTCTCTGGCAGCAGCAACTCCCCCTCCTCACGTGGTTCTCTCATTCAGC
>NC_029778.3:73074649-73078082 GCF_000817695.3 Arachis duranensis | reverse complement strand
TCCCTTCCTCCTGTGCGCCCCTTCTTCTTTCTTTCCCTTTCTTTGTTTCTTTCTTCTGTAGATTAGGATAGAAAAACAAAATGAATGGCGGCTAGGGTTAGTTTGGGTTAGGAGAGGTTAGGGTTAATTTGGTTAAAGTTAGGGTTTGGATATTGTTTAGGAATATTTGGCTTTAGTAATTTTAATCAAATTAGGATATGTTTTATTAATTTCAAATCTAATTTAATCATTAAAATTACTTTAGAAATATTATTTAATTATCAATTTGTTAATTAGCATTTAATTAGGTAGTCTAATTTAAAATTAAAAATAATAAGATTAATTTTCTTTGTTCATAAAAATTAAAGTATTAAATTCTGAAATCTTAATTATTCAACTAAATCTTATAAAATTCTTATCTTTTACGACTGTTAAGTTGTATAATTTAAATATAGAAAATTATTTAATAATTATAACATTAAGTAAACTTTTTAATTTAATTATCAAAACTTGATTTAAATACTTTTAATAAAACAATTTTTAAAAATAAAATTTTTAATAAATAAATAAATTGAAATTAACTTAATAATAATATTTTTCAAAAATTCTGAATTTTTTACAAGTATCGTAAAATGTAAGAAACCAAATAATAAATAATAACAATAAATAAAAGATATTAGATAGGTTTTAAATATATAATAATGATAATAAAAAAAAGCAGAAACGTTTTATGCTTAAAAAGTTGTTATTCAATCTTTTAAAAAAATTGTTATCTAATTTAAATGTGCAGCTTACATATGATACAAATAACTGGTTAGCTGATATATTAGTTTCATTTGACTTATTTATTGCTGTTTTCTTTGGGAAATTATTGATATAGATTATTTATACCGATTTTCGTTGTGTATTTTAACTTTTATGCTACTTATCTAAAAAAAATATTTTGTATTTAAATATATTAAATATAAAATTAATATATATTAATTTATATTTAATATATTTACTAATAGATATAATTAATACATTAAATATATATTAAATAAATAATATATATTTAATATATTAAATATTTCAAATATATTAATATTTAATATCCTAATTAGGTATTTAATATACACAACTAGAAAATGGATTAATACAGACAGATTTACAGACAGATTTAATCTTTATTATAGACGGATTTTTTGTTATCGGCGAAATTACCGACGAATTTTGTCCCTCTGTAAAAGTCTCGTCGGAAATTAATTATTTACCGACGGATTTTTTTCCGTCCGAAACATACCGACGAATTTTTACCAGTTACCAATAGATTTTTCCTCTATAAATTCTCCATCCATTTTCCGAAGGCGACAAACTTTCCGACGGATTTTTCGTCTGTAATTACAGACGGATTTTTCGACGGATTTTTCGTCTATAATTACAGACGGATTTTCAGACGAATTTTCCGTCTGTAATTACAGACAAATTTTCAGACGGATTTTCTGTCTATAATTACAGACGAATTTTCCGACAAATTTTTCATTTGTAATTTGAACTTTGGAAAATCATCTCACACTCTAATTACATACAGAAAATTCGTCTGTAAATTCGTTAGTAAGGTAAAATAGATTTTTTTTAAATTTTTCTATTGCAAAATAAATACTTTAGATTTGTTTTCTAAATTTACTCCATCAAACATACTGTAAATTGAAAAAAAGAAAGCCAAAAATCACATAGATAAACATAATATTCATTAGATGATACTTATAAAATTGAATGTTATTTTTCAACACCATTATCCAATATCTCACAGTCTCAATAAAAAGATATCCCAAAATTTCTTTTAAACTACAACAGAGAAGGGCAGGACTTTCAGCCTAAAATTTAAAACTATTTTCTCATGCTCTCTTTAAAGTTTAAATTCTCCAATCTAATTTGAGTTACATGATTCTTCACTCCATACTCCTCTTTCGTAATATTCTTTGATTTTTATTTAATAAAATCTAATAGTTCATAAAAGATGATACATCTAATACACACAAAATGATTGAGCTGATTTTAGACATACTCAAATTTACAAATCAAATTAATTCTCATTGTGACAGTTACAAGCATACCTTTAGCTTACTAAAAAAAACATAAAAAGTTACAAGCATACCCTTAGCTTACTAAAAAAAAAAAAAAGAAGAAAGAGACAAAACTAAACTCGTAAATCGAAACTGAAATTTTTGATTGGCTTGGGTGGTTGATTAATAAAAACGAATTCCTCCTAATTAACAAAAACTAAACTAAGTTACATGTAACAAGATATTTGGCACTAAAAACCAATACATATATATATATACACCATTATTCTTCTTAATTCGTATACTTTAACCAAAGAGAGAGCACATATATTATACTCTACTATTCTAGCAAAAAGAAACGTAACCATGTCAATCTCTTACAGGGCCATTTCTCTAGTTCTGCTAATGCTTGTCAATGGTTTGGTTTCAGGTTGGTTCTTGAATGTGTTGATCTTTATTTTCTTTCTTTTTTTTCTAAAGAAAAAATTAAAAGTAATTTTATATTATTTTCCTTCTTTTTTGTGTATGATATATCACCTTTTTTTATGTTCAAATGTTTTTAATTCTTGTTGCTGTACTATTTTTATACTGTTTATGAATTTATTTTGGGTTTTGATCCGTGTGGGTTAAAAACTTACTAATTTACCTTTTTTTTTGGTGATCTCAGATGCAAGACAACTTAATGAGAGAACAGGTAAATGATTCCATATGACCCCTTTTGTATCCATTTCTAGTTATGTATGAATTATGATCCCACATTATATATTTAAAACGAAATCCTAACCAGGATTTGGAGTCTAAAGATGTGATTGCTGATTAATGTTGGAGGTCATCAACTTTAATCTATCATGGTGGTTTCATGGATGATGAACAAGTAGTTTTATTATTATTTATTTTCTGTTGTTATCCATGTCTTAGATGTGTTGAAACTATTTTACTTTATTTTTAAAAGAAAAGGGGACTTTAATTTCGCTCACAAATTAGTTGAGTCGTCTTAGAGGATTACTTTCCTACGCACACGTACAATACTAACTTAAATCATGCTGCTATGCCTATGCGGAAGGAAGATATATTCAAAACACCAAATAAGGCATGCATTTGAAATATCCGAAAGAAAAAAGAGAAACAAAGAACCATAAATTGATGCATGTATAGTTCATAAGCAAAATGTCCCCTTTTTAGACTAAACATGTAATTCAGCTCAGAAAGGTAGTATATTCAAGCAAGTAGCTATAAAATCTAGCAGTTTATTTTTGTAAAATTTATTTATCCAATATTCCCAATCCAACAAAACAAGAATTAGTCTCGCATTTAAAAATTTTGCCACTAACTAATGAATTATGCATACATTCTTATCCATCCATAGAAATACTTTTAAAATAAAAAGCTATATTATTTACAAAGTTATT
>NC_029778.3:73065014-73074287 GCF_000817695.3 Arachis duranensis | reverse complement strand
TTATATTATCTCAAAATTTTTGAATAAAGCATAATTCTTTTTAAACTACTGATTATTTCCAGTTATCCATTTTATTTTTTTTATATATATATTTTCAGGATTGAATGGTACAATATTGGCAGATTGTGCCGCAGTGGGATGCAAGGATAGGTACATCAAGATATTCCAAGGTAAATATGATGGAAGCAAAGTGATCAATGGAGAAATTGTGAACACTTGCCCCGTAACAATAACTGACCTACATGTGGATTGTGGAGCATTCATCAAATCAATGAAATATATTCCAGTCCCACCCTACGTTTTAAGGGCTGTTAATAACACTGAGTGCGTTGTCAACAATGGCAAACCAATTAGAGGACATCCTCTCTTCTTTAAGTACTACAATTCCGAAATGCTTCCCCTCACTGTTACCTCCTTCAAGTGCTTCCGTCATTGAAATTATTATTAAGCCCTAGGTTAAATTAAAGAGCTTTAATTTGATGTTTTTTTTACAGTACTTTTATGTTTGGTTGTGGAATTTTTAATGGGTTAGCAGTTTAATGGAGATAGACGGAAATAAAAAAAAAAAAAAGAAAGAAGAAAGAAGAAAGAAGAAAGGAATAATGGAGCATCAATGTTTTTTTTATAACAGTTTAGATCATAATTATTCATTATTCTAATTATTTTTTTAGTTTTTAAATAAAAATAATTTTTTTGTCTTCTTAGTGGTTTTAAAAAATAAAGTATATGAAGAGTGCTAAGGACTAGTGATTTTTGTGATTTGTAGTTATTATTGGTATTTTTAATAGTGTGAATTTTTATCTAATGATATAAAATTATTCACTTTTTTTTTACTGATTAAGTACTGGCCAAATTTTAATAAAAATGTTAGTTCTTTAGACTTTCTAAAAGTATATTTAAATTTGTATTCATTTTCTCTTTTTTTAATAGTATTTTATGACACAATAGGCTAAAGACACTAATATATCACAGATTTAAACTTCATAAAGAGTTAACTGCTGGTCAATGAGTTATTACATGTATAAAGCAAGATTTGAATCCCAACACTTAAATGAACAAATGAGTTGATTATTTGACTGATCTAGCTTAATTTTTATTCATTTAAGTGTGTTAAAAATCTTATATCTCAATCATTACTCATGGGTAGGAATGAAATATCAAAAGATATAACCATTGTTTTATGCCAGAAGCGAAGGTGTTAGTTTTATGATATAATTTGATGTTAATTTAGTGTATTATGAACTTGAATATTGTAGGAATGATAATTTTGATGAATAAGTAATTTAGATAAATGACTTGAAAAGTTTGATAGTTATATTATTGATGCGTTAATAAGGAGAGCGTACAAAGGCTAGTGGAATTTGATATGTTTGTTAGTTAGTTACAATGAACTCTATGATGACCTACTTATAAGCTCCATAAGTTGATTCTAGATAATTTCAAATCATAGATATTTCTAGATACTAATCTTAGATCTTTCTAGTACTTAATTTATTTACTTAATTTTTAGACTACTCCATCATAATATCTAGATATTTATTTTTATGAAACAAGATCATAAAAATTCTAGAAAGTTCTACAAATGTGTAGCATCATTAATACCCCCTTGATGTACATTTGTGTAACTCCAAATATCTCTCGAAATAGTTCGAACTTTAATCTTGGTAGTGCCTTGGTGAAGATGTCTACCAGTTGTTTATCTGTGTTGCAATACTCGATCTTTATCTTTTTTTTTTCAATATAGCTTCTCGTATAGAATGATATTTGATAGCTATATGCTTGGTCCTACTATGATGGACTAGATTGTTTGTCATTGCTATTGTTGACTTGCTGTTACAAAACATAGTTGGTTCTTCTTGTTGCTCTCCTATGTCTTTGAATATTTTCTTTAGTCATATTGCCTAACTAGTAGCATTTGCAGCTGCAACATACTCAGCTTCAGCAGATGATTGAGCCATATTTTCTTATTTTTTTTATGTCCAAGAGAATACTCCAGATCCAAGTATAAAAGCATATCCAGCATGCTTTTCATGTCATCAATGGATCTGCCCAATCACTATCGGTATATCCAAGTAGTTTTGGATCTTTGGTAGATTTATAATGAATGCCATAATCCTTTGTGCCTTGTAGATATCTTAAGATTTTTCTTGCATCTTCATAGTACTTTTGACTTGGCTTTTGCATGAATCTTGATAGTAAACTTGTTGCATACATGATGTCGGATCTTGTGGTAGTTACATAAAGAAGACTTTCAATTAGACTTCTATATTGCGAAGCATTTGCCTCTGCAGATCCATCTTCTTTTTGTAATTTCTCATTATGGACTAGAGGAGTAGATACTATTTTACAATTATTCATCTTGAACCTTTGTAGCAAATTTTGAGTGTATATCTTTTGCGAGATTAAAATTCTGTCTTCATTTTGGTACCTCAATTCCAAGAAAATAATGTATCAATTCTAAGTCACTCATCTCAAAAATTTGCTTCATTTTTTCTTTGAATTCTCTAATCATAGTCTCATTTTTTCTTTTGTAGATAAGATCGTCTACGTACAAGGAAACTATGAAAGTGTTTGAGTTACTTTGAGTCTTGATGTAGAGTGTAGGCTCACTTTTACTCCTTTTGAATTCATGATCAGTGAAATATTTATCAATTCACCTGTACCATGCTCGGGGAGCTTGCTTAAGTCTATAGAGTGCTTTCTTTAGCCTTAGCACCTTGTCTTCATGTCCTTCTATAAGGAACCATTGTGGTTGATCAACATATACTTTTTTCATCAGTTCTCTATTTTAAAAGGCAAATTTCTTGTCTAGTTGATAGATCTTCTATTGTTTTTGTGCAGCTAGTGCAATGAGCTCCCTTATTGTATCTAGACAAGCTACAGGTGCAAATGTCTATGTGCAATCTATCCCAGAAATTTGTGCATATCTTTTAGCTATAAGCCTTGCTTTATGCTTCTGAATAGATCTATCAGGATTGAGCTTAGTCTTGTATACCCATTTGACTCCAATGATATCTTTATTTGAAGGGAGATTTACCAGTTCCCATGTGTTATTCTTCTCGATCATCTTGATTTCTTTTTCCATGGCATTTCTCTATTCTTCTTGCTTTTGTGCTTCTTCAAAGCTTATAGGCTCAATCTTGACAAAATTGCATGTTTCATATAGGTCTTGTAAAGGTATAGTTTTTCTTGGAGGAGAATCAGTTGTTGCTTCTACTGTTGGAGTAGGCGTGCTTGCTTCTTCACGTTTTTGTTCTTCTAGTCTACGTGGTTGTTGTGATATTTCAATGCTTCCTTTCTCGAATTTTTCATCTTTCCAGTTCCATGAAGCATTTTTGTTGAACTCCGTGTCTCGATTGATTATAAGTTTCTTTGTATGCAAGTTATACACACAATGTCCAAGGAAGATTTCTTTTTCTGTCTTCTCATTGAGCTTGTTTCTTTTTTGTGTGGGAATGTGGATATAACATATGCATCCAAAAACTCTTAGATGCGTTGTAGAAGGTTTTTGTTCATTCCATGCTTTGATTGAAGTTTTATTTTCTATTGCCTTAGTGGGACAACGATTTAGTAGGTATACTGCTGTGTAAACATCTTTCTGCCCAAAAGATGTTTGATAGATTTTTCTCCTTAAGAATCAAGTGTACCATCTCCATCACAGTTTTGTTTTTTCTCTCAGGTATTCTATTTTTCTCAAGAGCATATCCCACAGTGAATTAACGCTCGACACCCTTTTCTTCGCAGAATTTATTAAATTCTTTGGAAGTGTATTCAGTTCCTCTGTTGCTACGAAGTACCTTGATACTACGACCATCTTGCTTTTTCACGTGTTGCTTGAACTTCTTAAAGATGTCAAAAACCTCTGATCTTTCACGTAAAAAATATACCCACATCATTCTAGTATAATCATCGATAAAGAGAATGAAGTATCTATTATTAAGTGATGGAGTCTTCATCGGACCACAAACGTGAGTGTGAACTAATTCAAGTATCTCTTTGGCTTGCCAAGCTCTTCCAGAAGGAAATGGTTAATGATGTTGCTTGCCAAGTAAGCATCCTTCGCAAGGTTGATTAATCTCTGTGATACTTGGTAGATCTCTCTTTAGTTGCTTTTGATGTAGCAGCTTTAATCCATGAAAGTGAAAATGACCAAATCTTGAATGCCACAACCATGAATTATCTTCTTGCATTGTGCCTTTAATGTAGTTTCTATGATATAACTCGATTTGAGTGGAAAGCTCCTATTTTTTATTTTGACGATTGCTAGAAGTCTTTTAGTTTTTCTTTCACTTATGGTGCATGAGTCTTCTTCAAAGTGTAATACGTAGTCTTTCTCCATCATTTGGCCAATACTAAGTAGATTATGTGCTAGTTTAGGAACTAATAAAATATCATGAATATTCTTAGTTCTTATCTTGGTGTGGACGGTGATTATACCTTTGCCATTCGCCTACACGATCATTATGTTTCCAAGTCTGATGCCAAATCAAACAGATTTTTTGACGTCACTGAATAGGCTTTGATCACCTGTCATGTGATTACTGCAATCACTATCGAGATACCATATCTCATCTTTTTTCTTGCACTCTTCTTGATGATGCATAGAATAGACACTCTTCTCCCTCCTTTTCTTCAGAGAAGTTTGTGCAATGATTGATCTTCATCCTATCGTCTTTCTCCATATGCCCAAACCTTTCACAATTACGGCATTATAATTTCCCATGATGTCAACAATCCTTCTCTAGGTGGTCGGTTTTCTTGCATATTGTACAAGGAGAATATTGTTTTCTATCTTCAGTTTTATTTTCTATTTTCTAAAGTGTTTGAACTTATAGAATTTTTTTGTCTTTTTTTTCTCGTCTTTTATTTAAATTCTGAGATTTTACATTGAGCTTAGAATAAAATGCATTTTTTTATTGAATCTTCATCATCTCGACTTGCTAGTGCTTATCAACGATGTTAGTATTAGTGTTGATAAATCCTTAGTTTCTTCAATTGGAAACACTTTAGGATCAAATTTAAAAGGAAAACTAATGAGTATTTTCTCCACTATCTTTTTACCGAGCAAGTCCTCTCCATATGCTTTCATTTTAGTTACTAAGCTCATTAATCTTGTATAGTAATTTTTTTTCTCAGAATATTTTATTTTCGTATTTGCATATTGCTTTCTTAGAGATTGGAGGAGGATTGTGCGTATCTTTGTGTCACCTCTGAACTCTTGTTCTAAGTTTTTCCACACTTCCTTAGCTGATGATATTCCTCTTATCCTTGAGAAGATTGTCTTTGTTACAACTTGTTGGAGGAAGGATAGAGCAATATAATTTCTTTATTGCTCTTCTTTCAATTTTTTCTTTTTTGTAGTAGAAAGTGTTACTTGATTCTCTGACCTGATAAATCCTTCGTGGATAATATCCCACAAGTCTTGTGTTTGTAGGAAGATTTTTATTTGAAAATGTCAGTCCTTAAAATTATCTTCTAACAATATAGGCACGAGAATATTGATGGTTGAGATAGCCATGGTTATGGAAAAAAATTTTTTTTTTTGAGTGGGTTATAATATGGTGGTTATGTATAGTTGATAGGTTAGGAAGAAAGATTTTAGCCTAATAGATAATCGAACGCTCTGATGCCACTGTTAGTTTTATAATATAGTTTGATGTTAGTTTAGTGTATTATGGACTTGAATATTATAGCAAGGATAGTTTTGATGAATAAGTAGTTTGGATAAATGGTTTGAGAAATTTGATAGTTATATTATTGATGGGTTAAGGAGAGAGTACAAAGACTAGTGAAATTTGATATGTTTGTTTGTTAGTTACAATGAACTCCATGATGGCCTATTTATAGGCTCCATAAGTTGATTCTAGATAATTCCAAATATTAGATAATTCTAGATATTAACCTAGATATTTCTAGATACTAATCTTAGATATTTCTAGTACTTGATTTATTTACTTAATTTTTAGACTTCTCCATCATAATATCTAGATATTTATTTTTATGAAATAAAATCATAAAAATTATAAAAAATTCTACAAATGTGTAGCATCATTAATAGAAGGCAAGAATTATTGGATATTTAGTGCCACAGCTTAATTTCGTTTTGTTAGTACTAAATTTCATGTTTTCTTTTATATGCCAAAAGTTGTTACTAGACTTCTCCATCATAATATCTAGATATTTTTTTTATAAAATAAAATCATGAAAATTATAGAAAGTTCTACAAATATATAGCATCATTAATAGAAGGCAAAAATTATTGGATATTTAATGCCACAGCTTAACTTTGTTTTGTTAATACTATATGCATTGTTCCTCTATACTTTCTCTTTTCTTAATTTTATATCCCAAACAACAAAAAATTGATTTTATCATTTATGCAGCCTTCACTTAAATTTTGAATTCTTGGTCAGATCTTAAAAATTGTGAATACTAGGAAAGCTTTTTGAGTTTTGACTGCTGTGCCTGGAGTGGAAACTATTGGGCTCATTGCTCCTTATATAAACAAATTTACTCAATGTGTACAGGATATAGTTAGTAGAGAGGGAGATTGTGGCCGTGGCCAAGGCCAAAAGGAAAAGCTTAGGCTTTCTACCAGTTGCCCTGTTGACTTGTATGTGGATCCCATACATTCTAGTTGGGTTACAGGACCAGGACAGATGACCCCCTCCTATCCCGCAACCACCAGGACGCGACAGCCACAGAGTTCTTCTCAGATGGATGATGATTCTAATGATCTCAAAGACTCAAATGAGGACTATTTAGACGAATACGAGTAGGGTTATTTATTTTGCTTTGAATATTTTATATTATTAGTAGATTGCGATTTAGATGAATATAAGTCTGAGTTTAATTATTTATCTTGTCTTGAATTTTTCTGTTAGAGGATTGTTTATTATCTTGATAAGTTTACAAACTCATTATCTAATATTTAATATAAATTTTATTTCTATATTTAAAAGTTTATACGCATTAATTATCTATTATTTTTAAACAAAAAACTAATAAAAAATATGGCTATTAAAATCCATAGCGGTGTTGACGCTTTGTTTATTTATAATAGACAGAAAAATTTGACGGCGATGTTGTCATTTTTTAATTTAAAAATCGGCAGCAACATTGTCAATTTTAATAAATCAAAATATCGACAGATATATCGTCGATTTTAGATAATATTATCGACAGCCAGGATGTCACTTTTATTAAATATGTAAAGTCCTAAACTTATACTATCAACACAGTGGTTGTCGATTTCATTAAAAATTTATCGTCAGTCCAGCAAGCCATCGATTTTATTAGATTTTTAAAAAATCGACACGTTTAAAAGCAACAACTATGGCCGTCAATATTTAATATTATCGATAGTTTTGCTGTCGATTTTAATGGTATTTTTGTAGTGATTGAAGAAAAGAAGGAGAATAAAAAGAGGCTTAAAATAAAAGAAGAAAAAGAAAAAAGATTTGGTTAAATTTGATTACAAAAATAATTTGTTCACCTACCATTTCTCTTATTTTAATTTGATCAAGTTAGTCACATGTGCAGTTTTTCAATTTTTTTTAAATAATTGTAAATCAAGTTAATCCTTCCGCCATTTGAACGTCAATGATATTATAGAAATAGTTGTGTTTAAAAAAAATAATTAGCCTAAAAACTTTTATATCCCATTCTATTAGAATACTTTTTTTTTGAATATTGCAAGAAAGTACTAAAAAAAAAATAGAAAGTGTACATGTAATGCAATAAATATTTGTTAACAGTAATGAGGAAAGTATTAAGAACTTAACAGGTGAGGACATATTCCAATTGTCATGCAAACATAACATCCAAGACTAGCGGATCCATCCACACTAGAAGTTCCACCACCTATAACAGGAAGGAGATAGTTTGTGACATTTAAAATTTTAATTGTTAACTTAATTTGTTTATGTTATTATTAATAAAGTTGAAACTAATAATGACTTCTTGAAATTCTAAACCCTATGGATAGAAGATTGAGCTGAGTTGCAAATTTTGTCGGAGCGAGGTCTTTCGGAAGATGCACACAAGGAAAGACGATCAGCACACATGAATATATCTCAATAAGTTGCATTCATTTGTTTATTTAACTCTGTGTTCATCAATATTATGCATCCTCAAATTGAGTTTGACACTCGACTAGCAAAAGCCTAGAAGGAGCAAGTGACTCAGATTACACAGGGTCTGAGACGCCACTTATACCTGAAGATGAAATATGGATGAAGACAGTTGGCGGCTACAAGCGGGAGAGAATATACGACATGGTAGCCGCAGCAGGGCTTGGAGCGAGAGCTGCTACAACAACATCAGACAACATATGCAAAGGTTGAAGCACGCTATCAACAGGAGTAGGATATGAATAGGCATGCTCATCAAAGATACGAGAGGAAGATTAGGAGCCTCTAGGAGACCAATGTCCACCAGACGTTAATCTAGACTAGTGCAAGAATATGGTCAAAGACATGTACTCCTTCATGCGAGAGAAGTTGGGGAGGGGCAAGTCCAACGATGCACCAGCTATGCCGCCTCTTCAGCCGCCTAGACATCCTCCTACATCATTTGGTTCTTGGCCGCCGCCAGCACCACCAATGCCGCCAGCACCCCCAGGACCATAGAATGGAGCCGACGATGACAGCAAATTCATCTCAGATGATTACATGTAGTGTATTTGTATTTTTAGTTTTGATGATATTTTTATATTTTCCTTGTTTCTATCTATCTTAATTTCAAATAATATTTTGAATTTACTATTTATTCACTTTCATCTTGAATAAAAACTCTTTTATTCAGTTTGTGTTTGATTAAACAGCCATTTATATATGTTTATATATATTATTTACAACATTACAGAAAACTAAAAAAAAATATTTTTGACTTTTACCAATGGTTAAGCTGTCGATAATATTAAATTAATATTTTATTTTTTTTAACGTTATTACTACTGATAGGTTAAAAACAAACATTTACCCATGCATCATTTTACTAACGGCATGCATCGTCGACAATATTAATCGAGATTTACCTACGAAGCACAAACACTTCCCTGATTTGTCATATTTGCGTATTGACCACATTTTAGATACGGCACTCATCGACATTCATCCAACACGCGTGTCTTCTGCGTCCAACCGTGTTTTAATAAAAAATAACAAATTCTTATCTGGACACATCTAAATACCATCACGTGTTAACGTGTCTAGCCTTTTTCTTAACATATATTCTTAAAATGTATTTAGAAATAGTATATATTATTAAAAT
>NC_029778.3:73044450-73065009 GCF_000817695.3 Arachis duranensis | reverse complement strand
ATGCTTTTGTGTCTTCTAAAAATTTTAAATTCGTGTGTTGTCATGTCCTATGTCCATATCAATATCGGTATTCGTGTATCATAGAAATTTACTAATGATATTTTCGCTGAAGGTCTATTACCGAACGGCACAACCATTTGTAAAGCTATCGATAAAATTCACAATTCATGTAGTGTCTTGTGAATGAATATGGTGGATTTCTCCTCTCTATTAACCCTGTGTCCATATCTAATAATGATATTGTCGTTATTTTATATTGGATTGATGAAGTTAACCGCTATTTCTCCAAGCAGTAATGCTCGGAATGAGGAGTAATTGTATATCTGGTGTTATGATATTTTGGTCGATTATTAGTTATGGTCAGATATCGGTACGATTGGCCGATCTTTATGGTCTTTATGCCGAGTTATAGCTTGTAACCGACGTGTACTGGTCATATCACAGCCCCCAAGCTTGGCCTGGCTTTGATGAAATAGGTTGAGCTTTATCATTATTTTATAGCTATAACTCGGTGTGTAGAGGCCCCAGATCGAGCTGGTTCATTAATACCATGTATAGTGGTTGAATTGGATTTTTGTGTTTAAAGAAAAAATGGGAAATGAAAGGTCTTGTCATAAAACATGTTACGTTTTCCAATGTGTCTTTATTACCGTTGGTGGCTTTGGATGCGACGGTTGTGATTATCTTGGAACTGAAAGGTTTATTAAATATGTGGTGAGAGGGTGTTTGAAGTCCTATAGGGTGTAATATAAATACTTACAATTTTATTTGAAGCATTTTTTGAAGATCAAAATGGATGAGTAAAACAGGTTAGTGTATTTGTGCTTTGTTTTTCTGATTTCCTCTCTCTGTGTTTTTCTGTTTGTGTGATTGATGAACGAAAAGAAAGGGAAAGGGTTGACAAAGGTTGATGATGATGAGCCCTATGACTAGGTTGATGAAGATGTTAAGATACAGGTCTCTTCATTTAGTGATAGGGATAGTGTGGGTCAGGTAAATGTGTCAAAGGTGGTTAGGTCTGGGATTCGGGTGGAACATCTTCCATGCACTAGTGCTGAGAGAAATTTTCATAAGAAGAAGGATTTTGAATATTTTTTCATGTACAATGGTGTTCTTGAAGAACTTCGTGTGAAGTTGCCATTTATGAACTTTAAACGTGATATTTTAAAACAACTGAATTGTGCCTCTTCACAGGTTCATCCTAGTGGTTAGGCTTTTCTGCGATGTTTTGAGATTTTAATGGAATTTCTTGAAATTGAACCAAATCTGGAATTATTTTTTTCTTTGTTCTAAGCTAAAGGTGTTTGGAAAGGGCTATGGGTGAATCTGAATAGTACCTCAGGATTCTCTGTTTTTAAATTGTATAAATTCTCTTTTAAAGATTTCAAGGAAATGTTTTTGAAGGTGAAATTGGTGGATGAAGATTTTTCATTTTATTTAGATGAATACTTAGGGGAAAAGTTTTCTATGTTTTGGTGCTGCCAACCGCAGCATATACTTGATCCCGATTTATTACTCCTCGAAACGAGTGTATAATATCTTTTTTATTGAGATGGTAGATAAGGGTGGATTGATTTTTGGTTTTGATTTGCTTCCTTGGGAAGAAGATAGAACATCTGTCTTCAATTATTTTGGTGAGAGTATCTTAATTTGTACTTTTGGTAATGTTGTTGTTGGAAAATATCTGGGAGTGTTGGCCTTGAGCCTTAGAACTCGGTTTAAGACGAAGAATTTCGAAGGGTCGCCTTCGAACCCGGAGAAAGTGGACGGAGGTGGCGAGGTTAACCAGCCGCCCCCTAAGAAGAAGAATATTGTTTTCAAAAAGAAGAAATATGATGTTATTGATTTGGAAGATTAAGAGAAAGATAAGGGAATTTCTCTTGAGGAATTGTCGGGCTTCTTGAATAAGCAAGAGAAATTTCATTTGTTTGCTGAAGAGGGGGATGACTCCTCGGTGTGGAATAGGAAGTTTCCTTTCAACATTGTAGCTGATGAGGTTGTACAGTCGACATCTGATGTGTCTTTGATGGATGAGGTCGGCGATGTTGGGGTTGATCAATTCCTTCAGGTAATTTTTTTGGAAACTATTTTGGTGTGGTTTTAATTGGCTCGGTTTTCCTATAGGTGTTGGGATTTCGTTTGGCAAGTATAGGTCGGAGTCAGGAAAAAAGGCATAAGAAGATATTAAAAAATAATGAAGATATGAATTTGAAGGAGAAGTTGGAGTCGAAAGAGACAATAGTGGGGGATTTGAAAAAGAGATTGGCTGATATGGAGGAGGAATTGAAAGTAGAAAAAAGTGACCATGAAAAAGATGTTGAGTTACTGAAGAAGAGAGAGTGGTATATCTAATTCGAATAATCAAGTGATCGAGGTTACTATGAAACTGAAGACCATGGAGAGTAATCGAGAAGCAGAGATATTGGATGCTTTTGCCAAGGGTTTTGAGCGTGCTGTGACACAGGCTAAATTTTTAGCTCCGGATGGTAATTTTTCGGCAATGGATCTGAGCAAAATAGTCAGAGATGGATTGTTGGTGGATGATGAGGACGCAACGGAAGATGGGGATGATAACCTTGCAGATTGATGTTATTTTAGGAAGACTGATTGATCTTTTGATATTTGACTCTTGTTTAAAAATTTGTTTTGGATTAAGTTTGTAATAGTTAGTATTTGAACTACCTTCTTTTCTGTATTTTTATGAAAGTATGTGAAGATCCTTTGAAGATACTAGTGCTTTTGTATCTTTTGCTGTGTTCAATCTGAAAGTATGGTTTTTCTTCAGATAGATTGGTAGTTTGTTTTGAATGAATTAGCTTTTGAGTGAGCCTAAATTCATGGTCGGTCCCTGTATTAATAAGGGTCTGATTGTTCGGATGAGATCATCTGTTGTTGATGAGTTGTTTTTGTGCGCATGTGGTTACAATTCCACTTAGATTGGAATACTCATCGTAATTGGATAGGTATTGTGCCGACTTTGGTTAGTCGTAAGCTTTGGCGATGCATTAGCGTGGTGATATAAGTTGCCGATGATTAATTAAAAAATCAACATAGTTCAAAGTAAGGAATTCAAAAAAGATAAATGTTATTCATTTGGTATTTTACCTTTGTGTACAAAGGTACAGGTAGGTTAGCCTCGTTAAAACCTCTTCGAGCAAAACCCTTTTGAGAAAAATCTCGTAGTAGGAAAAAGAGTACAAGCATGTCCCTGTCTTTCAACTGAAATACCGTTTTAAAGAGAAAATATTCCATGAGTTAGGCATTTTAGTACCATCTAACGTTTTGAGCTAATATGCTTCTTTGCCGAGGACCTTAAGTTCTCGGTACGGGCCTTCCCATGTGGCTGCGAGCTTTCCTTGAGAGGGTGGCTTTCTGGCTTGCTTGGTTTTTTGGAGCTCCAAAACTCCAGTTTGAAAAGATCGAAAGTGGACTTTTTGACTGTGTCTTCTGGCCAAAGTTTGTTGCAATGCTCGGTGAAGTAGGCTACGTCTCGTACTTCCTCCACTAAGTCAAGCTCGGCTCGTCTTGCCTCATCATGGTCAGTGGCTTGTGTCCTCAGTGACAGTTGGGAGATTTCTATTGGTATCATTGCGTTCGATCCATATACTAGGCGGAATGGTGTTTCCTTGGTGGTAGAGTGTATAGTCGTGTTGTATCCCTATAGGGTCTCTGGAATGAGTTCGGCCCACAGGCATTTAGCCTCGTCTAGTTTTTTCCTTAGAGCTTGCAGGACGATCTTGTTGGCTGCTTCAGCTAGCCCATTTGTTTACAAAAGCTCTACTGATGAGAAATGTTGTTGTATCTTGAGATTCTGCAAGAAATCTTTGAAATTATGGTCGGAAAACTGGTGACCACTATCAGTAATAATATGACGGGGTATTTCAAATCTACATATTATGTTTTTCCAAACAAAAGAGATCTTTTGTCTTGATGTGATTTTTTCCAGTGGTTGGGTCTCAATCCATTTGGAGAAATAATCAATGGCCACAACCAAGAATTTTACTTGTCCTAGTGCAGTTGGGAAAGGGCCGAGGATGTCATTCCCCTATTGGTAGAAACGTCAACTACCTTCTGAAAGGTGTAACTGCTCGGCTGATACGTGTATCACCAGACCATGTTTCTGGCAAGCGGTGCAGTTCTTCACTTTTTGGCGACAATCCTGTCATAGTGTCGGCCAGTAGAACCCTGTCTTGTTTGAGAAGCTCCGTGCTCCTGTGTGTGTTACTCATATGCCCTCATGGACTTCGGTCAAGGCAAGGTCGGATTCCAATTTGTTTAGACATTTTAAAAAAGGTCGAGTATATCCTCGCCTATACAAGTTATCAGTTAGTAATGTGAAGAAAGAGGCTTGTCTTTTGAATTTTTTCTGATCGATTATTTCAGTTGGAATGTCTCCATATTTCAAATAATGGATGTAAGGCTTTTGCCAATCATCTTCGTAAAAAATGTGATAAATATTCATTGAATGAATGCTGGGTCTAGGGAGTATAGACTGTAAGAGTGTAGCAGTATGTGATTGTATAGTAGCTAATTTTGAAAAGCAGTTTGTCAGTTGTTTGACAATGTCTAGGTATTTTATTAAAAGAGAATCTTTTGTTTGAAAAGATTGATTTACTTGTTGAACAACTAAAAGAGAGTCACAGAAGGCCTTTATTGCAGATATATTCAAATCAATGGCTAACCTTAGGCCAGCGATTAGTGCTTCATATTTAGCTTGATTGTTGCTTGCCTTGAATGAGAAACGGAGAGAGTGCTCCGGAACAATTCTTGATGGGTCTTCTAGAAGAATGCCTGCTCTGGATCCTTGAGGATTGGAAACGCCATCAATATATAGCGTCCATTTCGTGTTTGTATCGCTGGAGTTTGGGATGGTAAATTTGGCAATGAAGTCTTCCAAATACTGTGATTTTATGGATCCTCGGGATTGGTATTTGATATCAAACTCTGACAATTCAATTGACCATTTGATCATCCTTCCAACTAATTCTGATTTGTTGAGTACTTGTCTAAGTGGTTGGTTGGTACAAACGTTGATAATGTGACTCTGGAAATATGGTCGGAGGCGTCTGGCTGAGAAGACCAACGCAAGTGTGAGTTTTTCTATGGTCGGATACCGAAGCTCGGCATTTCACAATGACTTGCTCATGAAATAAATAGGTTGCTGGACTTTGTCTCTTTCTGTAACAAGAACTGCACTAACTACCCATTCAGTGATAGATAAGTACAGGTAAAGTTGCTCCCCAACTTTGGGTTTTTGTAGAATATGTGGTTTTGAAAGAATATCTTTTAAATTTGAAAATGCAGCTTCACATTGTTCATCCCATTGAAATTTGTTTCTTTTTCTTAAAGACTGAAAGAAATGAAAAGATTTGGAAGCTAAACATGGTAAAAAATGAGATAAGGCTACAAGTATCCCTGTCAGTTGTTGTATTTCTTTAATTGTTTGAGGGCTTTGCATTTCCAAGATAGCTTGGCATTTTTTTGGATTAGCTTTGATGTCTTGGCTGGTGAGCATGAATCCGAGAAACTTTCCACCCTGGACACCGAAAGCGCACTTTTCTGGATTCAACTACATCTTATATGTACGTATTAGCTCAAAGATTTCTTCAAGGTCGTCAACATGTGTTTTGGCGACCATAGTTTTGGCGACCATGTCATCAACGTAAACTTTGACATTTTTACCGATCTGTTTGGCAAACATCTTGTCCATGAGTCGCCGATATCTGGCACCTGCATTCTTAAGGCCAAATGGCATAACTTTATAAAAATAGTTACCAAATTCTGTTTTAAAAATAGTTTTTTCTTGGTCTGATGGATGCATTATGATCTGGTTGTATCCAAGATATGCATCCATGAAACTTAATGTTCTGAAACCAGAAGAGTTATCAACTAAAGCATCAATAGATGGTAAAGGGTACGCATCTTTAAGGGATGCTTTATTTAAGTCAGTGAAGTCGACGCACATATGCCATTTACCATTATTTTTCTTTACCATGACAATGTTGGCTAGCCAAGTTATGATTTTATGGCGGATTGGTGGGTTGGCGGGCTAGCCCGCTTGACTCTTTTTTTTTGAAAAATAAAATTCATTAAAATTAACAAAAAAATAATAATTAAAAAATTAAATACAAATAAAAATAGTCAAATTATAATATAAGTTTTTTACTATTTTTTTAATTTTTAACTTCAATAAAATTGTTCATAATAATATTTGTCAATAAAATCATCTTTATTTTAAAAAATAAGTCACATAATTTGAGCATATATACGAAATTGTAAAATAAAATAAATAAAGTTAATAACTAAAAGAAGAATAAAAACAAAAAATGAAAGAAAGTGTTTAAAAATTCTATAATTATTAATTTTATAATAGTAACCACTCCTTTTTTTAATAAAAAAAAGAAAAATAAAAAGCTTCGGTTCGGCGGACCGGCCCGCCCCGCCTCGCCAAACCCTCCAATTTGGCAGTGCGGGTTTAGCGGGTTTTTTTAATTTGGCGGGCTCCAAATCCTAGCCCAACCCGCCTTTTTTAGCGGGTTTAGCGGATCGACCCGACGGGCTCGACCCGTTTTGCCACCCCTAGTCTCTTCCATGGATGCCTGCTTTTTTTCCAACCCGAGGTTTCTCTTTTTCTGAGCTATAGGTCGGACGGCTGGATTTATAGCCAGCTTATAGGATATGACTGATGGGTCGATCACTGACATGTCTGTTGGTGTCCATGCGAAAAAGTCAGCATATTTTCGGAGTAATGCAACAAGTTTCTCTGTTTCAGTACCATTTATTGATGTCCCTACGAAAGTAAACTTTTTGGGATCATTAGTTAAATTAAGTTTTTATAGTTCCTCGTTTGGTACAAGCCGATCTTGAAACTCGAACGGGGGTCTAACTCGGCCAACGGTAATTGTTCGCCGATCATGTGGATGGCATTCACTTGGGAGTTTGCAACTCTGTTTTGCAATTTGAGGCTGATATTACAGCAATGTCGGGCCTCTCGATGGTCACTATGGATTGTGGCAATAAGATTATCCTGCACATGAAACTTAACACAAAGATGAATTATAGACACAATTGCACCAAATTTAATTAAGAATGGTTGGCCCAATATTAGATTGTATGGGCTGAAGCAGTCAACAACAAGGTATTGAGTATCTAAAGTTTTAGACAAGCGGTTCTCACCGAGGGTGGTTTGTAACCACACTGAACCTAACACGGGTACCCGTTCGCCTGAGAATCCGATGAGGTCTCCTGTGGATGGTTGGAGTATCTTGTTGCTCAGCTTCATTTTCTAAAATGTGGAATAGAAAAGTACGTCAACGCTGCTTCTTGGGTCAAGCAACACCTTTCGAACAATTAGATCACCCAGCTGGATGGAGATAACAACTGGGTCGTCTAAGTTAATCCCTGTTGAATTGTAGTCGGATGGCTGGAAAGTCATTTCAGGTAAAGTCGGCATGAATTGTTGGGTGATTATCTCATTTTCTACAGCCAGCATAGCTCAGTATGTGCGCTTGTGGGCAGAGCTTGATGCTATGCCTCCCGCGAAGCCTCTAGATATGTAATTGATCACTTCTCGGGGCTAGTTGGGTTGAGGTGGAATTGGCTTGTCCTTGTCCCGATATATTTGTCCTGCAGAAGATAAGTCAGTTGTGTGGGAACGCTTTTGCATGTGACCATCGATGTATTTGTCTAAATGGCCCTGTCGAGCTAATCACTCAAGTAGGTCTTTGGTGATGACACATTCATCGGTGGTGTGTGCCCGTGTTTCTGGTGGAATGCACAATATTTTGATTTATCAACATTCTTTGTATCCTGGTAAGAGTCAGCTTTTCGAGGAGGTTTAATTAACTTCGAGTTCAGTATTTCCTTGATGATGTCTTCTTGTTTGGCATTGAATTGTGTATAGGAGTCATAACGTGGTACTAATCAGGAAGTCTTCTTGCTATCCCGGCCTTTTGTCCTCCTCTTTGCCGTATGATGTTCTCTCCAATTTCTGTGCTTGCCATAATTCCTCAATTTCCATTTGGCCCTTGGCCTCCTCGCAAAATTTGGCTAGGGTTTTTGACTTCGCTACTGTAATGGTTTCCTGAAACTTCCCAAGACGAAGGCCGCTTTTTATGGCGTGTAGGTGTACTTCTGGGTAGAGATCTGGAATGCTCATCGCGACCTTGGTAAAACGGGTGATGTAATCTTTCAAGCTTTCGTGTTATCATTGCTTTATAGTGTTTAGATAGTCGGAATCGTGGAGGTAGATTGAGAAAGTAGCAAACTGATCTTCAAACTGCTTGGCGAGTTCTCGAAAGCGAGAGATGGAATCTGCAGGCAAAGAGAAAAACTAATCAAGTGCTAGACCATCTAAAAAAGTAGAAAAACATCGGCATAAAATAAGATTAGAAGCATCATTAACGATCATCATAGATCAAAATTTCTTGATGTATTTTTTCGGATCCCCATGTCATCGTAGGGAGTCAGTGTGAGTGGTAGAGTAAAATTTCTGCTGCAACTCGGTCACCATCCGAAGAAGTTCGGATGGTAAGGGAGGAGGTTGATCAGCCATGATCTTAGAAGAAGAATATCGGGGCCTACGAAAAGAAGGGTTTTATCTTCGGGGTCCCAAGGTGGGTGCCAATTATTTTTGCAAAATTTTACTGAAGTATAGCTCGTTCGATGATGTACACTCGTGATCTCTCAGTCTGGATGAGGTATACGTCGATGTTAAAAGAAACAGGGGTGGATACCTACAAAAAACACTCCGACGCTCAAGTAAGTAAGTGAATAAGTAAGGGATTACCAAAGAGAATGTCATACCTTCAATGTTTTCCTTGTCATTCTTTTATACTCGATTGATGAAGTTAACCGTTGTTTCTCCGAGCATTGATGCCCCGAATGAAGAGTAATTGTATATCTGGCGTTATGATATTTTGTTCGATTATTAGTTATGATCGGATATCGGTTACGATTGGCCGATTTTTATGGTCTTTATGCCGAGTTATAGCTCGTAACCGACGTGTACTGGTCATATCAGTCCTAAATGGAAGATGGAGGTGACAAAGGTGATTGATAGGTTCAAAGAGGGAGTAGTTATCAACGCAGAAGACATGAATTGAGCACACAAAAAGATGAATTTTACACTTGCAGGGAGAAGATGGAAGGACATAGAACAACGAACACACTCTGTTCGTAGTTAGTCTTCCAGGGAACATCAATAGGAAAACTTTATTCAGCTATTTGGTGGGGAGGGGACGTGGTTGATGTATATGTCTCAAGAAAGAAACGAAATAGTAGCGAATAGACCTTTTGCCTTTGTCAATTTTGACAACAAAAAGGAGGCGCGAAGAGAGCAATCAGAGATATGAATGGAACAGTGATGAATGGTAGGAGGGTGATGGTCACAGTAGCGAAGTTCAGGAGAGACATTTCCCATATTCAAGACGATCATAATAGGAGTCATAGGGAGTGAAGGCAAAAGGAAATTCAGAAGCAAGTTTAGATTGATAACGAGGTGAAAGAGCTGCTTGTATGGGATCCCGTGGCAGATGAATTAATGTCAAAATAATGGGGAGGAGTGAAGTATGATTTTGGCTATAGTGCATGGGGCGAATACACTTATTTTTCTGAGAATGATCGAGTGAAACTATTATTTAATAGAACTTATAGCGTGGAGAACGTTAATCATGGGAAAGATTTGAACTTGGAGTGGATAATGATTAGAGACATTGGGGGGAAGGAGGAAGTTTACAGATAGAATGGGCTTGAGGAAAGATGCTTTTGTTTGTGAGTTGTCAAGTGGGTCGACTAATTCTTGCTCCTATCCACTTAGGTTTGGGCCATGTACATGATAAAATCATGTACACAGCTTGGGAGATGAGGGAAATAAGAAAGCAAGAATTGAAGAACATGAAACTGATAAGACGTAGAAAGTGAGAGTCTTTTGAATACACAACAACAGAGGTTGAGTGGATGACATTTGGTTGTGGAGGTGGTGGAGGAGTAGCAGCGTACACTGATCCTGCGAGTGCAGAAGCGGAGAAGTTTGACGCATCTTTTGTTGCCAGGGTCGTCAGAAAGGCGGATTTAGACGCGGAAATAGTTTCGGAGACTGCCGAGAATTGCGATTCTGTAGATCCGGTGACTAGAAGGTTGGTGGCAGGGAGTGGGACTCACGAGTGCAGGGAGACGGAACGGGAATGTTGAGAGGTTAGGTAATGACGCTGCAAATGACAGGGATGAGGTCAGTGAGCTTGTGGAGGAAGGGGATGATACCACTGAGTTTTTATGATATAAGGAAAAGGAGACCGCTGAAAATAAAGTACTTTGGGATCTTGCTGTTGAGTGTGGGGCCGCGGCTTATGATGATGAGGAAGATATTATGTCAATTTTACAAGAGCAGAATGAGGCTCAAGTATTGAGAAGAGGACAAGCGAAACAAAAGAAGACGGCACTAGGAGCAGATCGAAAGGAACATGACAGAGATACAATAAGGTGGGGTAATGATTCTTGACATGGAATGTAAGGAGGTTCAGGGGAGTGGGAAGAAAAGCATGATAAAGAGCTTAAAGTTAATAATAAAGTTGAAAGGAAAAGTCTATAGGGCAACAACTTTATTAAATTCTGGCCAGCATATAACCAGCAAAACAAAAATGAGTAATTCTACATCATTGGATGAAATCTCACACTATTAAAAACATCATTGATGACTACTTGATGGCTACAAATAAAAGAAGTTGCTAGCCCCCTAACACTCCTCAAGTTGAAATATTGGGCGTAGAAGGAAATGATCACGAAGTTTGATGTGGTGAGGTTATAGGAAAATGGTAGTGTTGGTTGGGCTCTTTGTAGGATCAGCACAGGGAGGAGTGATTCTCATATGGAAGAGAATGTATTTAGGAAGATTATTTGATACAAAGGAACGCAAGTGAAAATAGATTCCATTAGCTCTATGTGTGGTGTATGATCTGCATACGAAAGTTGGATTATTGATTGGTTAGCTCAAGTTTGTTGCTGGATAGGACACACAATGAACATGTATTGTGTGATACACCGTGAATTCATTTTTCAACTTTTATTCTGATTTTTTTTTTTTTTGAGTTTTGCTTTTGTTGTGTTTTGTTTGTGATTGTTTCATGTAACACACTCCACGTATTGTTTTAATCTCTCGCTTTGAAAAAAATTTTCATGTCTCAAAAGTAAAATCTCTACATAGTTTACAAGTGTGTAATACCCTTTACCTTATGAACGGGCTTTTGAGGTTAAATTAGACCCTCAATCTTAATTCTACACGATTAAAAAAGCAGACTCATTGGGTGAAATTGCAGCTAAAATTTTAACAAAGCATATTCTATTAATGATTACGTTAGAAATAAAAGTAAAACTAATTTTAAATATTATAGATAAAATTAGGTTAAATTAAATATTAAGAATAATTTTAAAATATTTCACAAATATTAATAACAGCTACACTTTAACTGTTTTAAATTTCACAATCCTTATAGTATTTCTTATGACCAAATCTAGGGTTTTTTCTTTAAGTTCGTCTTATTTATCAAATCTGTAATAATGAAAAAGATTATTTAACAATCATAGGGAGAAAAAAGAAAATGAAACCCACATAACATGCTAAAAGAGTACTGAACTACTGATATATGTACATCAAAGTCCGAAACAGGCACATGGTCCATTACGAACATTCCATCGCATTGGAGCTGTTTGTGAAGACGAGTCACTGCTCATCCCAAACCCTATTCACAATCGAAAATCAGAAACACTTAGTAAAGGAACAACTATTTAGACAATAGTTTGCATAAGAATCAAGTCAAATAATATTCAATCAAGAGGATGAATTTTAATTGGAAGATACGAGAGCAAGGATAGTATTAGCATTGGTGTCTAGAGCTGGATTTCTAAACACAAAACACTTGGTGGCCCTTGACAAAAACATAGTATGACCAAAAATACCAATCTAACAGGTGTGCAAAACAGTTGAACCAGTCACAAGAAAAACTACTTTAACCGTTATAACTGACAATCACTTCAACTGCTAGCCCATGTGATAGTCATCGGTCCATGCTGGCATTCTCCTGTTTCTGCTCCCATGCTGCCTCGGGTTTGTATCAACTAGTGAAGGAAAAACATGAAATATTAACCCAATTTGAGAAAATATAGGGAACCAACTTTTAGTTAGCCAAAATTAGTTAACTTTAGTATTTAGATTTATAATTTAGTATTTAGGGTTAAGAGTTTATGATATAGGATCTAGAATTTAAGATAAACAAAAAAAAAAAATTTTAAAAAGTTGGCTGATGTTGGCCAAAACAAGTTGGTTTCCTAGCATTACTCAATGAGTTTACATGCAACAAGAGTTATTGTCCTCCGAAGAGATCAATTACCTGGATTGGCAGGTTCATTGTTAAGGCCAATCTGATTTGATAGTTGTCCATGGCGTCCCTGGGATGTAGTCTCCATTGTAAGCATCTTTAAAGATATTTTTCTAAGGTAATCACTCTGAAATAAGGCGATACCACAGCCAATCAATCTTCCATTATCAATATCTGTGTTTGCATAGGTAACGATAAACAAAAACAGGCAACTTATGAGGCCACTGATACTTGTAAGTATATACCTGGCTGGTTGCAGCTATAAAAATCTTCTCCTCAAACCTTCGGGCAATCTTCCAAAGTTCTTGTGATCCCTCCGGGCCACTAACAGGAAGATGTCTTCTTAACGTTTCCGTTCTGAAAGAAAACCAGAGTAGCTTCATAGTTAGATCAAAGTGACTTATACTTTAAGATCCACAAAGGAGAGTACATGATTGTCAAAAAATCAATGAAACATGCTCGTCATCCACTATAGACTAGGAGCAGCGCTAGCTTGCTAAAGCTCATATAGAGATTATGAATGAATTGGTAAGATTGTTACCCTCAACGGTCAGTATAGGTTACAAAATATAGAATATTGGTATGTCAAAACTCAAACGAGAATGAAGATTTAACAATACTTTGTGATCTATCAAACTAGAATTTTATATAGTTTATTAGTGTTACAGTTTTCACTAGAAGACATCTATTCAGGGAAAGGGAAGAAAAATACAAAGGAAACAGAGGATAATAAATCCTCCTAAAAGTTAAAGAAAAGTAAACGCATATAAGGAACAGAATAAATTGATGTAACAAAGCCACCCAAACCATAACCATTAAAGAAAGAGGAATGCTAGAGGACCATCAAAATTTGTTATTTTTGGCCATCACTTAGCCATCAATGTTTAAAGTATGGGATAAAATATGTTGTTAGATTACTAAACTAAAGGAATTGAGTTGATGACTAAGTGATGGCCAAAAACAATAAATTTTTATGGCCCCCTAGCATTTCTCTTAAAGGAATAATGGACATCTCTTTTAAAAGATCAAGTGCTTTAGACCAAATAGAAGCCGAATGCATAATCTTATCCTAAAGTAGCTGCTTATTTCATGCAATATCTACAGGATTGCAGAAGCAAACCTTCAGCAAAACAATCCAAAGTTAAGGAAATATTGTATATTTTAGCAAATATTTGTCTTCCTTATTGTTTATCAGCTGGTTGATTATAATCTATAGTGCTTTATAACTTCTTCACTTCCTCAACTAAAGTGCATGCTTTGTGATCAAGTAGTTCCACATGACAAACCTCATGGAAATATGATTTATGACTACTTTTTCTTTTGATGTGCAAATGCAGGCAAAACAAAAGCTATTGGATTACTGGATACAACATAAGATGAAATTTACATTTTGTTGACAATTCTTTGTCGGCAATCAGGGCGAAGCTGATATCTCCATTCTCTTTCTCTTGCTTCTGTAAAGGGATGACCAACAGAGGATAACAATTTAAACCACTAGAACCATGTGGACGAAACAGTATCCAGATAATCAACAGACTCATGTATTTGCCATGGACATGAAAGTAAAGACTCACTATTTTGTAAATTAATCTATGCAAAAACGAACAAAATTTAGCATACCAGTCAAATCTTTGTGCAAAAGATGTTGATGGTAAAAACGGGTATGCAGCATTTACACGATACGTTATAAAATAGAATAAAACAAGAAAAATTGAAGATGAAGAATCCTCCCAAAAACTGAAATGGGCTAGTGCTAGTGCCTAGTAACTGAAGAGAATTTCTTTCGTGAAGACTGAAATAGGATGAAGGGCTAAGATTATACTTATAAAGTTTTTTGGAAATGTGCATGACTGACTACATGCACATAATATCTTATATTTTTCAATATTTTTTCCTATAATAAAAAGAACAGTCTTCGCTCTTCACCCAACTTCACTATTCTCCATAGTATTACCCGTAATTGAACTCGAATAGAAGTAGAAAGCAATGTTCTGAAACTTACTCTCCAACAAAAGAATCTTGGAAGCTATTTTCTCAAAATAATCAGCCTGAAGTTAAGCAGAACAAAAGAAATTAGAATAAAAGCAAAAGGGTGAATAAAAGGGGGCAATCAAATTATGAGCCTACCGGGGTTGTAGCACCACCATAACTTTTCTGCTCAATACTATGAGCAATTTTTTGAAGTTCAAGGTCTTCATCAACATCCCCAGGAAGATGACAGAACTTTAACTTGCCCATTCTGTGAAATTGAAGGATAGCAGCATGAATTGAAGAGAAGACACAAAAAAGCATTGC
Organism: Arachis duranensis; assembly: GCF_000817695.3. Classification (NCBI taxonomy): domain Eukaryota; kingdom Viridiplantae; phylum Streptophyta; class Magnoliopsida; order Fabales; family Fabaceae; genus Arachis; species Arachis duranensis. The sequence continues at coordinate 73,050,343 of NC_029778.3, read as the reverse complement.
AACATAGAAAAGAAAACAAACCCTAAAGCTTACATATTGTTGAGAATGATTTGGCGGGTTTCAGGCTGCAGTTGATCCCTCCAGTTAGTCGTTGTTGTTGTGTCCATGACTGATGAATGAAGGGTTCGCTCTTCAAAATTAAAGCATGCAAATCAAAAGAGACTTCTAATGAAAGAATTTCATAGCGACAAACACCTCCAAAGCTTTGATCATCAAACGGAAAAGGGGGATGATCTATGCTGGAAAGTAAACTAATGGGTAGCGGTAACTAAAAGGGAAATAGAATGAATGATGAATCAAACCTGAAATAGTAGCTGATGATGATAATGAAAATGATTATGGATGGTGCGAGTGCGAGATGAGCTGCCACGAGAATAGAATTTTATAAACCCAAAATCAAGCTTGATTTCTACGGCGCACACGCTCGGGCATTTGGTATGCACCTTTTTCTCTTTTATTTTTTTTTTATTTTGGGTAAACTATTTTTTTTTTCTAAAATATTTTAAATATTTTAAAAATACTATTGACATTTAATTTAATTTTATCTTTTAACACTTAAAATGAATTTCAATTTTAACTATGTAATCCAAATCCAAATTTATATTCTGATTCGACCATGCTAGAGACCTAATAAACCCACATCCAACATTGGAGTAATTTTTTTTAAAATAAATAATAGAAGAGTTTTAGGGTCAGCTTTTTTTAAATTAATAATTTGTGATTATTAATTAGTCTTATTAGTATTTTTAATAGTGTAAGATTATATCTAATAGTATAGAATTATTTATTTTCCTTGGTTAAGTACTGGCCAGATTTTAATAAAACTGCTAGTTTTATAGACTTTCTCTAAATGATAAATAAGTCCTTGACTTTTTATTTCGAAGATAAATAAGTTTTCGACCAATTAAAAATAAAAAAATATTCCTCACTTTTTAAAATGTAAGACATCTAAATTTTTTTTAAAGACCGAATTATTCTTATATATTTTAGACGAAAAAACTTAAATGTCTCGTAATTTAAAATGTCAATGATGTTTTTGTAATTTCAGTTAGTCAAAAATTATTTTCGAATTAAAAAGTTAGAGGCTTATTTATTTTTTTTAAATATTGATAAAAAAATGTGTGTTACACTAAATTATTTGGTTTTAAGTAATTTTTACTTTGTTATGAAACTTTTGTTTTTACTTTTTCAAAGATTTTGTCTAAAATTTTTTAATTAATTTAAATAACGTCATTGATGTTTTTATTAAAAAATATTTTTTCGAATTTTAAAAATTATTAAAGAACTAAATGGCATTGCGATTTTGTTATTTTATTGAATTTAAAAAATTAAAATGATGTCATTCTTAGAGTTTAATACAACACATATAATAGATCATTTTAGAGGATAACACCAATCTATTAAAAAAATTTCCAACATTACAGAGAATAAATATTATCCAAGTAAAATAAATCTAATAAAACAAAAAATTGAAAATAAAAATCTCAATTTTTATTAATTTCTCTTTATTTCTCCCCACTTCTTTTTTTTTTCTAATGGTCAAATAACACAATTTCATCCACTTAGCAGCAGCTAGAGCTGAAAGTAAGCCGAATTAGAGCAAACTCAAACTCGACTCACGAAAATCAAGATTGGCTCACGACTCAACTTATTAACAATCGAGCCTATTTCGTAAGCTCAAACTCGGCTTACGAACTAGCTCAAATAATAGGAACATAATCTATAATTCTATATCAATAAATTATAACTTATATATATATTAAAAAATATTATAAAATTATAAATTTTATACTCTATCAATTATAATTTTTTTTATGCCCTACATCAAAATTATATATAAAAAATGACTATAAAATATAAGATAATTTAAAATATTAATATATGTAAAATTATATATTACTATTATATATATATATATATTAAATTATTAATACGCATATTTTATATGTATTTAATCTATACTTTTAATATTATATATATTATCGATCCAACTTATGAGCTAAGCTTATTCAAACTCAAACTCGACTCATTTAATTTATGAGCTCAATTCCAAGCTTAAACTCGGCTCACCAACTCACGAGTTCAGCTTATCGAGCTATTAACGAGTCGAGCTCAAGCTAACTCATGAGGTGACTTGACTCACTTTCAGCCCTAGCAGCAGCCACCACGCTTACCTCCAACCACTATTGTCGTTCTCATCGATTACCTTAAATTCTAAGCTTAAATTTCAAACCTTAAATTTTAAATTCTTAAATTTTAAACTTCATATTCTAAATATTCTTTTTACTTTTGTATGTTTTTGTTATTTTAAATTTTAAATTATTTTAATATTCAAGTATTAGTTGATTTGTTTAAAAAAAATCTTAAGAATAAATAACCATTTATACCCGTAAAAGATGAAAATGTTGACATATGTACCCATATTAGATCGAACTGAACTTGTACTCACGCAAGATGTCTTCCGTGTGACAAAAGTACCATGTCTTGGATATGCACTTGTTTTGTGGTTATCCAACCCTACGTGACACTCTAACCCTCCAAAATCCTATCTACGTGGAAGTGAACAAATTTTTTCACTAAGGGTTTGGAAGAAGAAGTACATTTCGCAGGAGAGATCTGCTGTGCCCTAGCAGAGGTTCATCTTCGCCATCGCTCCATTCCCAATTCGAAAAAGACGACTAGAACACTCCCAATCGGTCATAACGAAGACTAATAGAGAATCGTGCATAGATTAGCGAGCAGAGCCTCATACCAGGTGTTTCGTTGTCGACAGCGAAGATGTCACTCCCTTTGATCAACGAAGAATAGAGAGGTATGTCATTTCCACTTTTGATTGATGTCATTGCCACTAGTTAGACCAATTCTGTTATCCTATTAAACCCTGTGATTAACTTTATATATTTGAGAATTGTTAGAATAGTTGGTTGAGGATTTGCGTTAGCTGCAGTTACAGACAATATTTTCTTAGATTGTATTGTTTAAATTTATTTCTAAGAATGGTCACCATCCATATAACTCTGTCTATTAATCATAGATGATGGATTGAGAGAGGACCATGTGAGAAGGTTAGTTACATTGGTGGAGAAATAACAAAGATTGAGAGGGTTAACATTGATACCCTCAATGATTTTTTCATATATAATTTGCTGAAGGACAATGGATATACGTCTATTGCTGATTTTTACTAGCTAGAACCTGGGAAGGAGCTTGATAATGGGTTGAGGTTACTAAGGATTGATATGGACATAGTTAAAATGTATGAGGCAATCATGAAGAACAGTAACAAAATTAATGTCTATATAGAACATCCGGTGGATCATCCTATGATAGTTAAGAAGAATATGACTCCATCAAAGATGAGAATAAAGAGTTGTGATAAAAGGGTTCCAACTCCAAAAAAGAGTCCAAAAAGAAGATTGATAGTATTGGAAGATGATGATGATGCTGAAATAGTAGGTCATATCCAAATTGTGAAGGAAGGCCAAAAAAAGGAGTGAGGCCCAAACCAGGGAAGAGGCCCATAAAAAATAACCAAACTGAAGTTGAGGCCCAAAATGAGGACAGTGTCAATATGCTCCAATAGAGAGAAAATCTAGCACCTTCATCATCCCATGAAGCAAGATAGATTTCTCAACCTCCCCCAACACCTGTCCTACCAGATGAGCCACCATCAATTCAGTCCCAACCTTCCTAGCTACCTATTGAGCATGACCAGCAACCAATACATACTGATGATTCAGACCTAGTCCCACCTTCTGAAAATGTCTCTGAATATCTTGCACCTGAACAATTAACCTAATACATCCCATAGCCATATAGAAATTCACTTTCACAATCAATCCTTGAGTCATTCCCACCATCTGACTCCAATAGAACTCCCCAAAATAATCAAATCAATCCTTCAGATGAGGTTGAGGAACGGCCAAAGGTGAACAAGAGAAGATCAACAAAGAGGCATCTCCCTACAGAACCCTTCATCCCGAACCCTGGTCCGGACAAGCCTCCAACCTTCTATGTCCCAATTGATGAGGATAATTTTTCTGATGAAAATGCTGGATATCATTGCTCTGAGTCAGAGGACTTGTATAGCATAGCATGTGATGAAGATACTGACTAGACTCTAGTTTTTCCTCAGAGCAATGCCGATGCCCCTGTTAACCAGGTACGATAGGAGTTGGGGATGGAGTTTGAAACTCAACCATTTTAGGAAGGCATTCCAGAAGTTTAATATCAACATTGGAAGAAGTATATTCTTTGCTCGTTGTGATTCCACAAGATCTAAGGCTATATGCTACGATGAGGACTGTCCTTAGCAAATATATTGTGCTAAGAGAACATTTCCAGCAAGTTAATAGGTAAAGAATTTTGTAAATGAACACACTTGTATCAAAGACAATCATTGTAAGTCAGCAGATGAAAAATGGGTTACAGATAAGCTAGAGGAAAGGATAAAGGGTCAACCAAACTTGACAGCGAGAGAGGCTGACCAATACTTCATATCTAAGTATGATGTGCTGATCAACGAGAGAAAAATTTACAGATCTATGAAGAAGGCAAAATAGAGGATTGAGAGTTTCGAGATTCCACAGTATGCAAAACTTTGTGATTATGCTAACGAGATACTGAAGACTAACCTTGGCTTGACAATAAGGATACACACGAATCCTATACCTGATTCAAATCCTCTTTTTCTGAGGATCTATGTATGTTTTGATGCATGCAAGAAGGGATCTGTAGGTAGTTGTAGATCATTGATAGGGTTAGATGAGACTTTTCTTAGAGGGTATTACGGGGTCACTACTAACAGCAATAGGACATGCTGTGTAACACCCTCACTATCAGAATGTCACGCTTCCGGCTACGCCACTCTAATTGGAAGAAGTATTACGACTACTACATACATTAATAATAAAATAGGATCCTTTGACTCGAAACAGTATCGCTGATTTTTTTAAAAATCGGAAAACTACTTTATCTTGAAAATAAACAAACATATATTTATATACAAGACTTCTTACATAAGTAACTTATAAATATAATATACATACACAAGATACAATTCCTATCCCTATTACAGGATTATAATATTAAAAGGGAGGGAAAAAAAGATAATATCTAAACTAAAACATAACATAAGAAGAATGCAATAAAATTCTTCCGAAACTTCTTCATCCGTTTCCTGAAAAGATAAAGCTGTAGGAGGAAGTACTGACGAATGAATTTTTGCCGGTATAGAAATTATCAAGTAATCAATCGTAGTATAGTCTAAACCGACGCAAAATCCATCATCAAACAAATCTACAATCTATAACCGAGAGTATTAGTCCCGAGTCGTTCTTCCCTAGGAATGCTACAAGGATGCATGTTGTTGGTTAAGTGGTCTTTTGTGGCTTGAAGAGTGTGGCATAAAAGTGCTAATAAAAGAAAACAACAATCAATCAATATTAAAAACCTTGGCCAAAGTTGAACATTGGAAGTTCCATCACTATAGTTTCCTTCAATTGTGATAACAAAGGAGTGTTGCTTCACTTAGTCAACCCCTAATTATAGAGGAAAGTCAAGTAAAAGTAACTAACTCAAGTCACAAGTCCTAGTCTTACCCTAGGGAAGTCTAGCTTTAGTGCACTCTAAGTCAATTAGCAATTCTCAATTCTTAATCAACAATTGACATCCACTATTCAAGTGTCTCCAATGACTCAACCACTAGGCCAAGTGAGGGGATGCTACTCCATATCTAAAGTTGGCATTTTCTCAAACACTTGGAGAGCAAGAATGAAAGACAGAAAAATTGAGAAAAGATGTAAAATCAAAGTAATTCAACACAAGAGATTAACAACAATCAACAATGAACAACAATGAAAAATAAAATCTTCAATGAATCAATAGAATCCAA